>NW_009722377.1:0-1234 GCF_000703405.1 Apaloderma vittatum
GAGGCTGCTGGCCACTTGATAGACGGACTTAAAGTCACTTCTGTGGTTGGACAGGATTATATCCCACACTGGGATCAGCTGGAAGCCTCGGTCGATAACACACCAGGTGGAGTTGTTAGTTACAAGCCCCAGTTTCCACTGAGGAAGAGAATCCGTCTCTGGCGGGCCCCCTGTTTTGGTCACGTAGAGCTGCACCGCTGTGTGGGCACTCCTCCCGTCTCTCCCCTGAACAGAAGCCTCTGAGCTGGATTTTGAAATGTCCACGTTCAGTCCCCTGTTGACATCAAAGCCACTGAAGCTGGCCCCAACGTAGGAGTTCAGAGCTTCAGAGGCTTGGCGCTTCATCTCTTCCCGCTGCTCCACTCTGAATCCTTCCGCAGATGCCTTCCACCAGAAGATCCCCCCAAAGTGGAGGGGCCCCTGGTTTACGTGGGACCCAAACCTGCTGAAGAAGCTCCCATATCTGCTCTTCAGCATGTTGGGCCTCTCTGCCTCCTGGGTGATGCTCCAGAGACGCTCGATGTCTTGCAGCTCCCGCAGAGCCGCATCCGAGAGCCGCAGCTGATGCTTCTGGAAGTAGCAGGAGGCCAGCGGGATGTACTGGTACTTGGTGGTGCAAACGTAGCTCTGCTCAGAGCGGGACTGGTGGGTGCTCTGCGACTGTGAGGAGCTGCTGGAATCTCTGTCAGCTTCAACCTTAAAGCCCCAGAACCCGGCTTTGGCAGAAACGCTGATGCTGAACCCCAGCTGCTCCATGGTCTTGTGGAAGGTGGCTTCTGCTGCAGAGGAGGAGAACTCCTTCCTCTCAAGCAGTGACCCTTGCTCTGGGCCAGTGAGGGTGAATCCCTCGGGAACCCTGATGACCTGGTCTCGCTTTGCCAGCACATCTGCAAGGCTGCTGGTTCTGTAAATGCCCTGCAGGGCCAGCCCCCCCGACGCCCGCCTCAGGACCTGCGTGTCGGGGACATTCTCCGCCCTGCCCACTGATGACTCCTGCTGCTCCAGCTGCTCCTGGATGCGCTCCAGCACATCCACCAGTGACTTGTCCCGTGGTGCCCAGTACTCTTTGGGAATCTCCAGGGCTTGCCACAGAGCCTCCTCCTTCTGTCTTAGAACATCCCTGCTGTGGCTGCCGCTCTTGTGCATTTCTTTCAGCTCCTCCAGGATCTGCTTGGCCGCTTCTTGTCTCTGCTTTGCCATTTCCAAACGCTCCTTCTGCAGCTGCTCCGAAGTT
>NW_009722377.1:1506-1796 GCF_000703405.1 Apaloderma vittatum
AGGTGTGTTGTAAGAGGCCCCTGCCTCTTATAGGAGGTATTTCCAGCAGCTCCGGCCCTGGGCATTCCTCCTGCCCGGCTGCTGGAGCCCAGCCCGGGATGCCCCAGGGCCTGGGGCTCTGTCCCCAGACAGTGGATGTCCCTGCTGCTTAACCACTGGCAGCTTCCACCCTGAAGCCGAGTGTTCACCCTGGAGACAACACACACTCTGACTTGGCCACAACCTGCCGTGGGCAAGGGGCCGCCTTCCTCAGTGCCCACGTCTCCCCAACAGCTACAGACAACTGTGGG
>NW_009722378.1:0-549 GCF_000703405.1 Apaloderma vittatum
TGGTGCTGCGAGAGCTCCCTCTCCTGTTTGATGTTCTGCATGTCAATTGAAAAACAAAAAACACCACACAAGACACCTAACTATTTTGACAACGGGAAAACTCTTGCATTCTGAGGCCTTTCTCTAAAGAGATCCCACATTTGGCATTAAGGTGGAAATACCGTGTATAGCTGGCACACAATCCTTTCCGTGTCATGCCCAGAAATAGTAAAACATTGCTCTCCAAGTACGTACTCAAGACATAGTAGTGTAAGCATGAAATTTAAATCCTCTAAAAAACAGACACTGAAAATATTCTTAATTTATGAACTTGTTAGCCACTGTCAGCTGCTTTTATAACACAGCTCTGTACGATAAAACATGCTTTTTCACAGCTAACAGATTGCACTGGGAAACTATGAGTGTTTATATGAAGCTCTAGGATTTTCTAGGCTATGATAATATTTCTGAATTGAGAATTTTATGAAAAGTCTGTAATATTTGCCATCAACTTTTCTGAGAAATTAATATACTGTGACGAATTAACTGAGGTGAATTCTTTGTCCACAA
>NW_009722379.1:0-233 GCF_000703405.1 Apaloderma vittatum
GCAATTCCAGCAAGGTTGAGACAAATGTTTTGAACAAAGTCTCTTACACTCATGAGGTTCTCCAGGCACTTCAACAACTTTGTTGCCCTCCTCTGCACTTACTCCAACACCTCGATATCTCTCTTATACTGAGGTGACGAAAACTGAACACAATACTCAAGGTGCAGCCTCACCAGTGCTGAGTACAGGGGGACAATCACCTCCCTTCTTCTGCTGGTCACAAAATTTCTAAT
>NW_009722380.1:0-3636 GCF_000703405.1 Apaloderma vittatum
GAGGTGTGGCTGGAGAAAGGAAGCGTTTTGCCGCGAAGGGTGCCCCTCCGAGGGGACTGTGGCCCGTGGGAACCCTGCAGCGGAGCAAGGACGCTTTCCTGAGGGGACTGCACCCACAAGATGCCAGGAACACCCCTGAGGGATGGCCACTGCCCTCCCTCAGAGGCCTGTTTCATAGCTTAAACTGCCCTGGCCAGTCTAACGATTCCTTATCCTGAATCATGAAATCATAGAATGTGTTGGGCTGGAAGGGACCTTTAAAGGTCACCTAGTCCAACCCCCCTGCAGTGAGCAGGGACATCTTTAACTGGATCAGGTTGCTCAGAGCCCCATCAAGCCTGACCCTGAATGTCTCCAGGGATGGGGCCTCCACCACCTCTCTGGGCAACCTGTGCCAGTGTCTCACCACCCTTACTGGAAAGAACTTCTTCCTAATCTAAATCTGCCCTGCTCTAGTTTAAAACCATTGCCCCTCGTCCTACAGCCTTACTGTAAACAGTCCCTCCCAAGCTTTTCTGTAGGCTCTGTGACTCCTCTGAACCTGCTCCACCCCACCGTGCCTGGAGAGGCTTTCCTCTTTCACAGATTCCTTGAAGGGGAATCTTATGTGTATCCTAACTCTACACCCATCACACGGTGATGAGCAGCACCATGGTCAGGCACTGCTGGCCCCAGACATCTGCCTGTTGGGTCATGACTGTTCTAAGGACGCTTTCCCTTCAATGGAAGAACTAACTTAAAATAGCTGTAATACACTGCAATCTCTCAAATGTGTACATATCCTTGTAGCACTGAATTGATACTACACTTATTTAACAAAACTGGGTCTGCCCAGAACATCTCACGTAGCTCAGCGTTCAGGTGGTCCTGGCACATACACACCAGCATAATGACAGTTTCTCCGTTGTTTTCTGCTGTTTTCCATACATATCCTAACACTTTAGCTTCATCCTTGACCTCTGAGCATCTATCTAATAATTTTATACAACTGTTTTATACAACCTTTTAATTTTGCTCAAAGACCCCATTTCTACACAGCGGTATTCAGTCAGAGCCCATCATGCAAGTTTCAGCTTGCCCCCTCCCACTGTGTGCATCACTTTGCATTTCATTTTAGGTTTCATCTGCTATTCTATCACATTCTGAGGTTCTGCAATTTTACACAGTTGTCTTTAATGGTGTGAATAGCTTAGTATCACCATTTTCTCCCCAGATCATTTTTAGAGTATAGAACAGCACAAAATTCTGTGTCCTGCCAAGTACGCATTTTAGAGTTAGTAATTCATATATTCAGTTCCTGGGCACTTTTAGAACTGTTCTGTCGATCTTCCTTGCCCACTTTACCTGTGTATTTAATAAGCTCTTCTACAATTAACTAAACTGGGGGCAGATCATTTAATGTCTTTTACACAAAAAAAACCCCACAAAACACAAACAAAACCCAAACACTTTGTCATAGAAGACTTTGCAAGATCTCCTGTACTAAGCTTTTGCCAAATGTTCCTTTAATCTTCGCTATGTCTCTCTAACTGACTTCATGATTTGACAAGGATTTCACAGCAGATTTTTGTACTTTCATCCCTTTGTTGCTCTTTTAGTCTTCCTCACTGCATTTTTATGTGTAACATCTCAGATTTTATAGTGTTTTCTGTTCTCCTCATTTGGGCAAACCTTTTTTAAAGGATATATTTTCTTTTCAAGGACTGTCTTTATCATATGATTTCACTTCATCAGCTTTCTTTCATTTGCCTTAAAATCTGCAAACTATATATTATCTTAATTGTTTTGCTTGGGCTTCAACTATTTGTACAAAAAATATTTTTATAGAAGCATGTCCCTTTTCTTATTCACTGTGTCTAATAACAATAGCACTGTTGCACTGCTTTTTTTTGTCCTTTCTACTTTCCTGTTTGACAAAAAATTTCTAACCCTACCTTTCTTCAGAGATACAAAAATTACCTAGGAGAATGCACCACTTTGAAACCTGCTTTATCAGAACTGTCTGCCTTCCCTCACTCTTGAATTGGAAACCTCAGATATAACTCAACCTCAAGGCTTCAAAACCTTAGTGCAACCTCTTCATTTGGTACATTACCTGCTTCCTTTGAGTTTCAGATAAAGACTATCCCTCTAAAAAAAGGATTCCTTTGTTGTAGAAGCATAAATGCCTCATTCTTCTACAATTTTTTCATGTGCAAGACGAAACTTTGGCCCTGTGCTTCTTCCTCCAGTTCTGCATACAATATGGGAGGCACTTGAGAGAGTACCACAGCAGGAACAAAGTATTGCTTGTACAATTTTTGAAATCTCTTTCTGAAAGTGTTCACATCTTCCCCATTTCATCATATACTCATTTGAAGAAAAGATAGCAATACCATGATTTGAAAAAAATACAGACAACCTTTCTATAACTACATCAATTAGAATTTACTGGTGTAATTCTAATATAAAAAATCCATATTTGATACATCAATTTAAAGAAAAATATATATATACATGGAAGTCAGCGTATTGTATCTCTTTTAAAATTGTTTCAAATCCTATAAGGCATCTATAATTGTTTGCTTTCCACCTTCTGACCATGCCATACACATTCACATTGTGACCTTACAGAGCAACTCACTGTCCCCTTCTACAGGCTGGTATTTGTTTCTTACTAACATTCACCTGTCCCTCAAAATCACTTTCTATGCTCTTCAAAAACCCATCATAACTTCCCTCATACAATTATAGAATTATTTAGGTTGGAAAAGACCTTTAAGAATACTGAGTCCAACTGTTAACTAACACTGCCAAGTCCACCACTAAACCACTAAGTACCACATCTACATGTCTTTTAAATCTCTCCAGGGATGGTGGCTCAGTCACTTCCCTGGGCAGCCTATTCCAAGGCTTGACAACCCTTTCAGTGAAGACATTTTACTAGTTTCCAATCTAAACCTCCCCTGGAACAACTTGATGCTGTTTCTTCTTGTTCTATTGCTTGTTACTTGGGGGAAGAGAACAACCTCCATCTCGCTACAGCCTCCTTTTTCATGTGGTTGTAGAGAGTGATGAGGTCTCCCCACAGCCTCCTTTTCTCCAGGCTAAACAGCCCCAGTTCCTCAGCTCCTCCTTATAGGACATGTGGTCTTGGCCCTTCACCAGCCTTCTTGCCCTTTTTGGACACATCCAGCACCTTCATGTCCTTCTTGTAGTGAGTGACTCAAAACTGAACACAAGATTTGAAGTGAGGCCTCACCAGTGCTGAGGGGTACAATCTCTTCCCTGCACCTGCTGGCAGCTCTATTCTTGATGCAGGCCAGGATGCTCTTGGCCTTTTTGGTCACCTGGGCACACTGCTAGCTCATGTTCAGTGGGCTGTCAGCCAACACCCCCAGGTTGTTTTTCGTCAGGCAGCTTTCCAGCCACTCCTGCCCAAGCCTGTAACATTGCCTGGGGTTGTTGTGACCGAAGTGCAGGACCCAGCACTTGATCTTGTTGAACCTCATACAGTTGGTCTCAGCCCATCGATCCCACCTGTCCACATCCCGCTGCAGAGCATCCCTCATCTGCAAACTTACTGAGGGTGCGCTTCATGCCCTTGTCCAGATCACTGATAAAACATTAAACAGAACTGTCACCAGTCCTGAACCC
>NW_009722381.1:0-30525 GCF_000703405.1 Apaloderma vittatum
TCCTCTCCTCTCCTCTCCTCTCCTCTCTTGCCAATTTATGTGAATATTACAATAAATCAATCTCAAAAGTATTTTTAAAGCAGTTCATTATTTCTTAAGCATTCAGCCTAGCAAAAAACTGGATGTCAAGAGACATTTCACAAAGCACTAGAGATACAAAGGTGATAATACCTGATGACAGATAAGTATGAACAATATACTTTTAATATTTGAATTATCTCTAAAGTGTAGGTGGTTTTTCCTGATGCCAAACTGCTACGCAGTGAAGTCAATGAGATGAATGAATTTCTGTCTGCTAATGAAACCCTACTGCAAATCTAAGCAATATTAAACAAAATCTTTACACAATGTCTCATAATACACAACACAAATGTATATATATGAGCATGCCATGCAAATTTATGCAGAAAAAGACAAAACTATAATGCATTTTATCAAAAGCAGTCATTACTAGTCCATTCAAAAGCAATTGATTAATTCGAGGTGCTAGTTCATAAGTACAGAATGATGAATTTTTGACAGATAAAATGAAAATACACTCAAGTAAAAGAAAAATAGTTTATTGGTCAGTTTCCTATTAAGCCACAGTTTGTGACACCTGGAAATGGCTGATCCAAGCATTATATTTAAATATTACAGGCTTCCTAGGCTCAAATTTTCAAAGATAAGATAGCCTTTCAATTATGTGTTCAAATGAGCCTAGCTCTCTACGAGTCACTGAGTTAGAATATTGAAAGATTTCATTTTGACTCTATTTCATGGAGATTAAACTGTTCTACCTGGATATGTATACATAAGCATATATATATATATATCAGCTAGGGAATTAGAGTTCTCTGTGGTGGGAAAGATTAGAAGACTGGTAGATCAAAGTAAACCTCTGCAAGTCTGAAATTTCTTAACAACATACTCTATGCTAACAGTTCTTACTCATTTGCAGTCATTATCACTATGCAATCAAAGCAGTCAGCCCTTACCAATCAAATCCTACAACACCTTGGGACTAATCCCTTATTGTTAACACTGATGGCTATAGCCCATGACGGTCTTAATTGCTGAGGTCAAGATGATCAGGTTCACACGTACATCAATAAGAAAAGCCAGAACTGAAGTCAGTAAGTATATAGGTGGGTGCTGAGCTCCACTTAATGCTCTTAAATTCGAGAACTTGGTCTTTTGTAAGGTGTTTGACTTTCTGGAGTGTGACCAGCTTTTGGCTTCTACCCTGGACTACGTGCTGCACAATACTTGGGGCAGGGGGAATAGTATTCCCAAGTTACAATAGATACCGCATTTTGATGTGGGCTGTTTTATTTCTCCTGCTTTGTTTCTTTTCCCCCATCTCTCATAGCTGCGCTTTTTCAGTGTCTAATGGTTGATCATCAGCAAGTTGTCATTCTTAGGTGTCTCCTTGCAACCTGTGCTCATTTTTAAAAGCCTTTACTGTTATTCCAGGATTAAAGTGTACATCTTAGCAAGAAAAAAATGGTATCAAGGTCTCTCTCCTACAGAAATTTCTTATAACAAGTTGTTAAAAAGCTTTAAGCCCAGGGTCAGGGCCTTGCAAAATAATCGTAAAACACAGTTAGAATAAGATCTGTTACTGGCATGGCAATATTTGTTTTACTAGCTTGTGCGGTTATGTTACCTTAATGTGCTTGTCTTTGCGTTCAAAACAAGTTAATATTAAAGTCTGTGCAGTGTTGTATATTTACGGGTAAACCAGCCGTTGTTGTAGCTGCACAATTACTGTAAAGGGAGTTTTCTTATCCTTATCAAGTCTCAGGTACTGCTGTGCTCAGTTTTATGCATCTTTTACCATTCAGTCTACAGAGCAAGAGAGAGGTAAGAGAGCTAAACTGGCTGTCAAAAACCAGGCCGTTGTTCCTCTGGAGTGTGCACACATAGGCTTGTTTTTGTGAATACCCTGACTGCAGTAATGCAAGTGAATATTTTGGGAGGGAAGGAATTATTTTCCTTCCATCCCACATTTTCTGAGAATCATAACGCTGGAAGGATAGGATTAGTTGTGAAAAATAGGTGATAGAACTGGTATTTTCACAAATGGGACTACTGTATATCCAAGCATACATGTATATATAAGATTTTTCATCTTTAAAGTCATAGGACATAATGTAAGCCATTGTATAATTTAAGAAGTTTGGGATGTTCATTACCCTGGTCAAATCTGAGATGTCTGTGGACAAACAACGTCTGTGGCACAAAGTGAAAACTCTAAGAATGAGGTGAAGCTGTCAACCTTTTCTAATCTGGCAGCTTCATTCATTTGTATAAAGAAAAGGGACTACCAGGATATGATAAATTATTTGTTTGAGACTATGTTCAGGTGAGTTGAGTGGGCTAGAAGAATCCTCTAAGAATGGACGATACACAGATTATGGGTATGTTCTTAATGGCAGTCACTAATAATCAGACTTTCTCACTGTAACTTTCCCTAGAGCCTCCTTTTTCATATAAACTAGTATCTTTGCTCACTTCTGTGAAGTATCTCTGGGTGACTTGATAGGTTGTTAATGCCAAACCTATCCCAGCAGAGTGTAATTAAAGATCGTGGTCTGCATCTTTAGTTAAGAGCAAACACAATGGTGGTTCCAATCTTTACTTTCACACTAAGAGGTACAAGTCATAATGTCTGAATAGGTTCTTTTTTAATCAAATATGACATTTTAGTTTGACATATAATTTATTCACATGGCATAGAAAATACGTGTAACACTACAACCAAAACTCAGTAGGGTAACCCAAAAGTAAAGCTAAATAATAATAATTTAAAAAGTGAACTGTTCAGAAGTCCTTCTTCTTATCCCAAAAGGGGGTGGACTGGAAAATATATATTTTAAAAAAATTTTTAAAATGAAGTGTTACTTTTTTTATGAGTGCAAATAAATCACATTTTCCCTAAAATAACTTTCAATCACCTAAATGTAAGATGTCATAAGAAACTCTTGTCAAATTAGTACAAAAGAATATTTTTGAAAAGTTTTACGTACAATATTCGTACATACTTAAAAATAGTTTGAAAGACATAATACTGAGGAAAATACAGTGCAGTCAGTGCAATAAATGTTTTGATGTAAATTCTACATCAGTGCACTACAAAGCATAAAATACTAAATAATGAATTTGACAGTAAATTACAACCCTAAGTTCCATTTGGGGAAAAGAATAAAAAGAACTATGAGAATAAATGCTGTCAGATATAAACTAAAGAAAAAGATCTGTAGTAATTCTTTAAGAGATTCCAGCCATAAAGAATAAAGTGAATTCTGTTCTAAAACAGCGATATATATTTAACTTACTATTCACAGGGACCAAGTTGGGTAGTTTTTATTTGTTTTTTTTTCCTTTAATTTTAATCAGATTTCCATTGTATCCTGATTTACATAAATATTGCACAAAAAGCTCACAACATCAGTCTGGGCGAGGTGCTTAGTTAGCATATTTAAGCATTTGATAAATGCATTTTTCCGAACATACATGTTTGAATTTTGGAAAAAATGCTAGGTGAAAAATTCAGGCAAGAAATTGTGTTACATGTGTGAAAATGCAATTATTTCTTGTAATTTTTTTTTTATGCTTCCTTGACAAACGCTTCCTTTCCTGCCTCAATTCCCAGGATTCATATAATCATAGCATATCCCAAGATGGAAGGACGTATGAGGACCATTGAGTCCACACAGGGCAACTTAAAAGTTAAACTATATATCTAAGAGCATTGTCCAAATGCTTCTTGAATACTGACCAGTTTGGGGCCATGACATCTTCTCTGGAGGGCCTATTCCAGTGCTTAACTACTCTCTCAGTGAAGAACTTTTTCCTAATGCCCAGTATGAACTTCCTCAAATGTAGCCTTAAGCCATTCCCCACATCCCATCATTAGAAAAAAGAAAATAGATCAGCTCTTCCCTCTCTGTGCCACCTCATGAGGAAGCTGGAGACAGTAATAAGGTCATCCCTCAGTTTCCTCTAAGCTAAAAATACCCAGGTATCCTTAGCTGCACCTCTTATGTCTTGCCCTCTAGTCTCTTCACCATCTTTGTTGCCTTCCTTTGGACACATTCTAATATTTTTAAACAGTTCTTATATTGTGGAACCTGAAATGCATACAATATTCAAGATGAGGTTGCAGCAATGCTGACTATAGTGGGACAATCACTGCTTTCAGTCAGTCAGTTGTACTGTGACTAGTACACCCAAGGATACTGTTGGCCCCTTTGGCCACCACTGGGAGCATCGTCAACCCATACTGAGCTCACGATCAACCAAACCCCTGCTTTCTGCAGAGTTGGACTCTACCCTTTTAACTCCTAATGAATACATAGATCCAGGATTAGACAATTCCAGGTGCAGCATCTGACATTTGCCCTTGTTAAATTTCATGTAGCTGGTGATTAACCAGCAATCTAATTTATCAGGGTCTCTGTGTCATAGAACACTTGAACACTTCCAGGGATAGAGCATCCACAACTTCCTTGGGGGAGTCAACAGGTCCTCCTAATTTATCAGAGTTGACAAATATAGTGTCCATTCAACTCCTGTGTTCAGGTCATTGATAAAAACATTGAAGAGAACTGGCCATAAAATTGAGCCCTGAGGAACACCACTAGTGACTGGCCACCAAGCAAATGTTACCTTATTTACCTGAGACTGACCCTTCAGCCAATTGTTCACACGTCATATTTTATACATGTCTAGATGGGTGCTAGACATTTTGTCCAGAAAGATACTATGAGAGACAGTACCAAAAGCCTTTCTAAAATAAATTAAGAAAACCTCCACATTTACTGTCTTTCCTTCATCCATTAGACAGGTAACCTTGTCATAAAAGGAAATTAAGGTGATAAAGAATGACTTCCCCTTCCTGAACCCATGTTGGCTTTGACTGATGGCTGCATTGTCTTTCAAGTGTTTTTCAATAACTCCTAGAATAATCTTTTACAAGCCATTGTAGTTAGACTGGCAGGTTTATAATTACCAGGGTCTTCCTTCTTGCCATCTTGAAGATTGGAATAATATTTCTTACCTTCCAGTCAACTGGGAACTCTTTAGATTCCCAAGACTGTTGATAAATAACAGAGAGGTCTCACAAGATTGGCCAGCTCTTTCAGTATCCTGGGATGAATCCCATAGACTTACGTGCACTCAGTTGCAGCAGCAAATTCCTTATTACATCAAACAAACAGTTGAGAAAATATGTGAATAAAAAGCTGGCAATATTAGATGCAGGTAACTTGAGCATTTTAAGGTCTTAAAATGTAGGTCACGGGCACAGAAATGAGCTCTGCTATTGCCATAAACAATGTCTGTGTCTCAGTTTCCCCTAAACCTCCTTTTCTTCTTCACTTGATAAAATCTGCAGTGCAAGAACCATTCTCCAAATGCATGCCGACAGCATGGCCCTGTGAGACCTGCACTCAACCAAGTATGTCTTGAGCACAGATAATGCTAACTTTAGACAAAGTATTTTTTAAAAAGGGTGTTTCTTTCTGTCACTTCAGGTTATTCCTGTTACCTCATTCATCTTTTACTTATTCCCTAAATCTGGTGATGCTTAAGAGAAAGAGAAGAAACTGGAGGCATGACAGAGGTGGCTCTTAACAGTACAACTCCATTCAACAATTTAAAATCAATCTAACTTTTCTTAAATTAACCTTTTCTAACTGATGGTCATTAGTGATGAGACTTCCAAAGCACAGTAGTGTAGGGAGCTTGAAATCTGCTTGGATGCCAGGTCAAAAAATTCAAGATAAAGGCTCATCTGTTGTGAAAACTGATTAAAAATTACAACTAGGCAAATTGCAGGATATCTGAAGGAGGAATATGTCACACAGGCAAATGTCCCAGGTCATGTGCTTTCTGGTTGGATTCTCCGGTTCTTGTTTCTGCGAAACCAGTGGAAAGGAATTAATGGCGCAGTGGTCTCACAGACAGATTCACTTTCATCACCTTGGATGGGAGTGAATTAGTTCTCACTAGTCAGCCAAGCCAAAATAATAAGCCAAAAATGACTGGGAATGTGTCCTTCTCTTTCTGTAGGCCATGACTCATCCACAGAACACGGAGCATTTCTAAAGCTCCCAGAGCTATTATCCATAATTCACAGCCATTGCTCCAGGATGTTACCTTGGAAGAGGAGAAAAAAGTGCTGCATGTCAAAGGGAGAGGAGAGAGCTGCAGGATGCAAAGAAAGAACAATTACACTGTTTTAGATTGCTCTAAAAAAATCTACCTGGGATTTGATACTGATCTCTGTCCCTTCTCTTCACAGAGTAGAAGCTATGGTGCTGGGAAGTTCTCAGTCTTTTCTGTTGGCAGATGCTGGAGACTGTTTGAAGAAGAAACATTCCTAAAGCAGCACTTTGCTGAGAAGGGCCACAAACAAACAAAGTACGGCAGAGACAATCCACATAATTTACACCTTTTCAAATTGGGTTGATGGAGATGAAGATACTCACAAATTCAGGTGAGAAGCATTTCTCATGATGATTCTATTAATCAAACATGATTAATAGAATATTCTCTCAGAAACTGTTCCTTTTTCAGATGATTATGATGGTGATTGTTGTTGCTGTTATTTTATACAGATCTTGCAGTAGATTCTTATTTTCCTTTTCGGGCAGAACTTCACTTCCACCAACCTCTTTTGCAAGAATTATGCTTGTCTAAAGCCACAAAAATACCATGATGTGTATGAAATTTTTATTTGTAAATGCCATTATTTCCAAATTAAACTATTAAATGTTAGAAAACTATTCTAGTTGGTACTTAATCTGATCTTGCTGAGGAAGCTGGAAGATTCTACTCTTATTCCAACCTCAAATATTTATTTTCTTATTTGTGGAATTATAAATCTGCTGGGAATACTGTCTAACACTTGGTAACAGAGATTTCCCAAACTCACCAGGCAATCTTTACTTGTACTGTGCTATCTTTAAAACATCTTTTCCTTTATATCACCCACATTTTTTTTCTGAATGTTAAAATCTAAATATAAGTAATGGTTCACATTGCTCCAACATTTGTATGAGTAGGCAACTATCAGAAATTTAGGTCTTCTTGTAGGCACCAAAAAACATCAGATGCTGAGTGTGTCCTCAAATCAATTCATCTTGTGCGCAAGCTCAGGTGACACAGATTTCACTACAGATTCATAATCAACCAAATAAGTCACCTGGATTTTTACATTGTTAGGAGTAACAAATCATCACATCTAAAAGTAAGCCACCTCTACTGAGGTACTGAAATGTTGATAGAGATCCATAACTGTACATACTCGGTTTTGGAAGTATTGACTAAGGTACATATCTTATTAATGCAGCATTTTTACTCCTGGGAAATTATCGGATAGTGCAAAAGTTGGTAATAACTAGGACATCTGATATGGGTATTGCTCAACCGTTTTTGTGGAAATATTTCTTTGAATAACTGGCTATTAAAAAAACTAAATTAGCATGCTTTGAATAATTTAGAAATCCTCAAATGTTAAATAATATGTTTGCTATTGTGCCACCAGCTTTTGGCATGTACGTTAGCAGAAAAGTTTTTATGACTGAGAATAACTTACAATATTCTTTCTCAATTTTATGTTGTGTTTCCGTTTAGATTGTCTAGTGAATCTTGCTGAAAACAACAGCACCTAGCTTGTACACAAATTCTTTCAAAGCACTAGGACATATACAAATCTCAGAAAATATTTAATTAAACATACTGGAACAAAACTAAACAACTCTATCCCAAGCGTGTGGAAAGTGATCCATCATTCTGGATTCCCCATTATGATAGACCATTGTGAAGCAAGGATTTTTTTTTCTCTCCTCGTCGGAGAATTAACATCAGTTAAAGTCTTTATGCTAGGAGTTGCCCAATGCTTAACACAGGCTGTTCAATGATGGGGTCGCTCACCCACTTTCAGTGAGGTACTGGCAATTCATAAATGTTAGATGCAACAACTGATCAGGTCTGTGACTGTGTGAGTCCTGAATCTAAGTGGACAAACCCCGTATTTTTCTCTAAATGAAGTGTTAGTTTAAATCACAAGCAACAAATGAGCTCACCATCTGACAGTACTGGCTTATGAGCTTGCTATAAACGTTTTATTTTCAGTGATATGGAGGAACTCAGAGTTCTCCTTATCTCATCTCATACTAAGGCATCATTTATGTGCATGTTCACTTCTGTTGCTGACAACAGGATGCAAATACACATACACAATGTGTCTTAATGTGTGAATGGGGTCTTTGAGTGAGTTTCAGAAACTCAATGTCAGTGGCCAACACCGATGCATGCAGCAGGCATAGCACGGTAGAAAATTCTGTACTTATACTGCACTGCTCACATGCTTTAATTCCAGCCTAAAAACTCCATACCTGGACTGCACTGGCTCCAGCAAAACCAGATTTTCAGCTCGGGAATAAAAGAGAGATGCTGTGCACAACCTTCCCACCCTTGATCTAAAATTAAAATTATTATTCTATATTAACATGCTTTAATTCCAGCCTAAAAAAACCATACCTGCACTGCACTGGCTCCAGCAAAACCAGATTTTCAGCTCAGGAACAAAAGAAAGATGCTGTGCACAACCTTCCCACCCTTGACCTAAAATTAAAATTATTATTCTATATTTATTTGCTAATGGATGGACAACTTATCATTACAGATATTATCTTCTATTAATCAGATCATCAGTAGATGTCTTAAAAGATACATGCTTTAAAAACCTCTTAAGCAATATGATAATCTTTCATTTCTTCCTCCTCCTTCTATCCCAACAGATACAAGAATACTGTATTTTTACAAGAAATTGTGTTCAAGTTCTATGAATAACTTGTCATTTTGTAAATTAATTTAACCTTTATCTCGCTCTCACTGCACATTGTCCAACTACGCCAATAATGAATGCCTACTTAGTGTGTTTTGCGCTACAAAGAATAATAGTCTCTCTTTCTAAGAGATAACAAAGCAGTATCACCAAAATTTCCACATTGTTTTACACCAAGACTTACGTCTACATTTTAAAGCAATATGAATACAACGTACTGAAAATTGATTTTTCGGTTAAATATTTTAGTCATTTTCTTACTTGAGGCCATCACAAGACAATCTGAGTTCCAGCCTTTTCAAACGAATCTCTTTTTTTAATTACCAATTTTAAATACAAATGATGGTTCATTTCCAGTGAGAAAACTGTGTTTCTCAGAAAGAAGATGACCTAAATTGGTATTTTCCTTTTCAGGATATAGAATTACATTTACACTTTTATGATTTACAATTTAAACAAGGAATTTCTTTCAAATGTATAAAGTGATTTTTTTTCCTCTATGTTTCCTGAAAGGAAAATTTTAAAATTAATACAAATTATCATTTAGTTGTTTTTCAGTGTCAAGCAGCATGTCTTGTCCATCATAAAAATCAGGTTGGAACACTTGCTCTTTTCTCGTTAATCTCTTCTTTGTAGTTTTCAAACACTGTACCTTAGAGAACACATGTAAGAGAAAGTCGTGTTTTTAAGAGCGTGGTTCCAAATGACCTCAGGAATGTGCTCATCATTCTGCTCCTTTACACAATTGAAAACCATTGTATATATATGTATTTTAGCAGATGTAGGAAGTTAAGTGACAGACTTAGAGAGGAAAATCAAACCCTTGGCTTCAGTGTCTTTTCAATTTTACATTATTTTGCTTCCATATATGAAATAAAGAATTAACCCCTAGGACTAATATCTTCTTAGTGGCTGTTGCTCTCAAGAGGCAAATCAGTTTGGCAGAAACTGAACCCACTTACATTCCAGCTTGTCCTCAGATATCAGAAGAGATGGAGTCAGCTAGGCTTTGATTCTGAGTGATTCCCCATTCGGCGTAAAGAGTCCAGACTAATAACGCAATGCACGTTCAATCTAGCAGCACTCCTGGGCTCACATGACCAGCCTTAATGAGTGTGGCAGCATTCAGTAAGAACTCTCATGGCCAGACTCAGCGTGGCAGTGCCAACAGGAACTCTCATGACCAGACTCACGCAGTCTGGTGGTGTAAAGAACTCTCACATCTAGATCGAGAAATAGTATAGTTTGTTGAAGTAACAAATACACAAATTCTTTTTGATTGCTGACGACACTGACTGCCTGCAAAGCACGTGCAGAAGTATGGGTAATACAACCTGGCTGTATTATTATTATAAAAATTCTTCAGAGATTTTCTAAATGTCCTGGGGAAGCACTCGGTATGACCTAGTGTTTAAATCTTACCCAAAGGCATCCCTGTGGGGGGCGAAGAGAGGCTCAGCCCGTCAACTGATCACAGGAGTCAGATGAGGTCCATGGTGGCATCTTCCCTAACATACCCTCTTTCTTGGGCCATCTTTGTATTGTTTGTTACCTTTCAGGCAGAGTTTGAGTGACTATAGTCATACATACTTTTATTACTATTGGTATAATTTTCCATGCTTTGCTTTTAAAAGCATAGGCTAAAAAATTTTCAGAATGCAAACTCAGTGAGGGGTGGTAGCACCTTGCAAGCGGACAGCTTTTGGGATGGAGATGTGTTATGGTATTAGAATGAGATTATAATAATCATAGTTCACCCAAAGGAAAGCATTTTTTCAAAAGATGAGAGACTGTTGGCCCTGGGTAGCAAATATGCAGCTTATCAATCCTACAGTAACTCCAAGTTCTCTTATGTACACTGAGGCTTACTACGGTGTCTTCACTCTGTTCCATCCTCCATATGGTTGATTTTAGAGTCAGCACATCAAGCTCCCTTAATGTTACTAACATCTAGAGTTGCCTAGGGAACTTTTGTGGAAGGAATATTTTGTATACAAGCTGCACACTGTCCTGGAAACTTTCTGATGTTATACCTTTTCCAGTGTGTGGACTATGCTTTATATTTAATATAACTTTAATTTTCAAAGTACACTAAGCAATTATTCCACAGTGGCTCAAAGCAAACAGTAAGGCATATTTTCAAACTCTAGATCCAATGTTCTTTATTGCTAAGAGTACAGACCTAGTGAAGTATTCAGGTTCCTATGAAAGATTAAGGCAGACTGTGTCTCGTGGTTTCTACTCTACTCCTACTGAATGATCAGTTGCTATTTATTTCAAAAAATCTGTGCCAATTTAAAATCTTGTCACCTTAGACTATTTTTCATATTCCTATTCCTAGATATAGCTAGTGCTACAGCTCTCTTAAGGAAACACAATTGGAAAAAAAAAAGGGAAGATGTTTTGGGCATGTCTGGTGCCTGTTAGAAAATACTTCTATACAGCCCTTGATATCAGCAAAGCTATAGAGCTATAAAGATCCAAAGGATGATAAATGGGAAAAAGCTGAGAGAGGTAAAAATCTCATTGCTTGATGCAGAAGACAGCATCTATCCATGTCACTTTGAGCCCTCCAGTCCATGATTGATTTTCATGGCAAAATTAAAACTTTCCAAGTATTTGTAGGATTCAGCTTCTAATTAACCTCCCAGCACTGTTGGCTTAGCACAGTCATCACCTGTAGGATGTTCTGAGTGGAGCAGCACAGCCTGGACTTTATTTATATCAGGATTTGGCCTTACTCATTGTATTTGAAGTATAGAAGAAAGTGGATAAATGGATATATTGTTAAATGCACATTGGCTCAGCACTCATCTGCCTTCATTCTTTTATATCCTATGATTCAAAATTTGTTCAGTCATGACACAGAAGCTCTTGCTCTACTTATGCTTTCCTTACTTTGTAAACTGTCTCTTTGACACCTATGGAGAAGTGTGTAGCATGAAATTGCTTGTTAGAATTTGTGCTTAACAGTGTTCCAGGCACTGGAAGGCATGTATGACAGAATATAATTCCCACAAATGCAGTAGTTCAAAACAAGAAAAATATACCTGAAGTTTATTCTTCAGATTCATATAAATGGACTTTATTGTTTAGAAAAACTTCTAAAGACATACTATAAAAGATAAAATAATTAACTCTTCCAGGTTTTCTTTTTGGTTTCCATCTAAAAATATGTATTCCAGAGACCTTACCTCTTCTGTTTCATTACAGTATGTTTTAGGAACGTAATAAATACTTAAGAAATCTCAGTACAAAGCTTAGTACGAGTCTCACAGACTGAATAGAAAACTTTACAATGAAGCGTGTCTCACCATGCAGGCATATGCCTGAACCCAGACAACAGGAGGTGTGAGGTCAGTTAGAGAGATCTTAATAAGAGAAGGAAAATGCACAAGCTGACAGTTGTAAATTAACCACTAAGACCTCAGAAAGGCTTGAGTGAGCAGAGGAATAAATTAGCAAAGCTGATGGTGAATGGAATTAAATCCATCTGGCAGCCAGTCACAGGTGATGCTCCCCAGGGATCAGTATTAGGGCTAGTTCTGTTTAATATATTTATCAATGACCTGGACAAGGGGATCAAGTAACCCTCAGTAAATTTGCAGATGACATCAGGCTGGTCTGGAGTGTTGATCTGCTTGAGGGTAGGAAGGCTCTACAGAGAAGGATCTCTACAGGATGGATCGATGAGCTAAAGCCAGTTGTATGAAGTTCAACAAGGCAGGTGCAGGGCCCTGCACTTGGGTCACAACAACCCCATATAATGCTACAGCAAGAAAGACCGGAAAGCTGACCAGTGGCAAAGGTCCTGGGGGTGCCAGCAGTGTGCCCAGGTGGCCATGAAGGCCAATAGCATCCTGACTTGTATCAGAAATAGTGTGGCCAGAAGGAGTAGGAAAGTGACTCTCCCGTTGTACCTGATCGACACTGATGAGGCTGAACCTTGGATCCTGTGTTTATTTTTGGGCCCCTCACTCCATTGAGATGCTGGAGACATTGAGATGCTGCAGTGTGTCCGAAGAAGGGCAATGAAACTGGTGATGGGTCTTGATCACATATCTTATGAGGAGTGGCTGAAGAAAGTGAGGTTGCTTAGCCTGGAGAAAAGGAGGCCACAGGGAGCCCTTGTTACTCTCCACAACTACCTGAAATGAAGTTGTAGTGAGGTGAGAGTCAGTGTCCTATCAGGTAACAAATGACAGGACAAGAGGAAATGGTCTCAGGTTTGTGCCAGGAGAGGTTTAGATTGGATGTTAGGAAAAATTCTTTACTGAAATGGTTGTCAAGCATTGGAACAGGCTGCCCAGGGAAGTGGTTGAGTAGCCATCCCTGTAAGTGTTTAAAAGACGTGTAGATGTGGTGCCTAATTAGGGGCATGGTTTAACGGTGGACCTGGCATTGCTAGGCTAAGGGTTGGACTCAATAATCTTAAAGGGCTTTTCTAAGCTAAATGATTCTATAATTCTATGATTCTAAATCTGGAATGCTTGACTGAAATAGCTAGTTACATCAAGCTGTTGTAAGTACAGCTGTGGAAGGCAGTGGCGTGATGCTGTTTGTGCAAGATGATTGCGTATTAAGAGAGAGTGAGATCCCGAGGGGAGGCCATGCTCTACCACATAATATTTTCTGATGTGCTATGTTCCAACATCTACTAATCACTATATTGCCTAAATAAGATATCTTAACTGACAAATTGATGTCCTAAGAGCCTATGATTCTGAATGATGGGAAATATGACCCTTAGGGAGCTGACTCTAAATTCACGCAGGTTTTGGTCAAAATTGGTTTTCCTTCATTTACTCTCCTCTCGCCTTGTCTAACACAGCATTACTCTGAGATGATCTGTTTATCTCTGCACATAAAAGGTAACAAGTATATGGGGCTCCTTGTCCAACTTTCTTTTGAGCATGATGGAACATTTTAAGAATGTGCCTGCTTATCTTGCCTTACAGAAATGAGGAGTTCTAGGAGTCTGTGCAACACAGGGTTTTATAATCAAGGGTGAACAGCTAAACTCAAATTCTCCTCTCATTTATTTCCACATACCTAGGGAGTAAATTCCCTGAAGTGAATAGGATAATCCTGGTGTAAATAGGAAGAGAAGCATGCTTCTTTAGTTCTTGTAAATATTCCCTTTAGAAAACACTTTTAAAGAGTAGAGCTGATTGAACTTTGAATGCTAAAATGTTCTCATTATGGAACAAATAGAGTCTTTGAAAAAGGCTTTTTAACTTTTTCTCCATAATGTTCAAAATTACTCTGTGGGAACTAGCTCTTTAAAAAAAAAAAAAAAAACAAAACAAAGGAAAGTGAAATCTCCTTCTCCCCCAGAACTCTAGGGGTTCAAATTAAGTCAATCAAAATCAAGACCTTTTGTGGGCTTAGAGTAAATGCTGTTTTCCTCTGCAATCTCTGACCTCAAATAGGCTCTTTTCTTTCTAATCTCATGCTTTACGTGCTGTGAAGAATAAAACACATTTAATTCTTTGACTCAGCCTTGCTTTGTGACTATGTGAAAGAACTGGTGAATACTGTAGGCAAAGTTCAGTAGGAAAGAATAAAGCAAAAAGTGGTCTCATGCACGTTCCCCTGTTCCTAGGGCTCATGCATGTGTACACAGAGCATGGGAGATTACCTAAATTGGTAAAATTCAAAGATTGTAAAGAAATTAAGTTATAGAATGATAAGAAGGTGACTACATTTTGTTTGCCTAGGGTAGAAAAGAATCTTTACATGACTCTAGTAAGGTAGACTGCCTTAGCAAACATCTAATGACATGCTTCATTGTCCATTAGAATAGAAGAGAATGGAATAAAGTAGAATTGAATAGTTCAGTTGGAAAGGATCTACAATAATCATCTAGTCCCACTGCCTAAACAGCAGCATAGCCTTTACACCAGAGCAGCTGCATCATTTCCCTCCAACTTGTGAGAAGTTGCAACTTTTATTTTACAGTGTTTGGCAAATCAGATTGCTGTGTGCACACAGTGATTATTTGGTTGCTTCTCATGGAACTTCTCTTTTGGACCATTTCTTATATGTGGCTGATAAAAGTGTTTCAGTGCTGTGGAAGAAATACAGTGACTTTTAGCCATCACTGTGCTTCAGAACAAGATGGATTGGTTATATCTATACTGGTAAAGCAAATATGCTCCAGACCACAGTCTGGAGCAAAAGAGTTCATACACACCTGATGAAATATTTTTATCTTCAAAACAGAATGTGTGCATGAAGACAGCCTACTGGGAACAGTCCTTGCTTCAATAAGCTGCTAAACTTGGAAATGCATGAAAGCCATTTCAAGGATAATTCAATTAATTTTAAATAACAAACTACATTTGCTAGTACCCAGGAAAGTTTCTGGACACTGTAATTAGTAGACGTGTAACACAGAAGACCTGAGGATTGTATGGCTGTGACAACTACCAATTTTCAATGTGTATTTTCATCTTTTATCCTCATCATTTCTATATAAACACCATTCTCCTTCTTTCTGTTCTTCAACTAAGGCTCAGTACTTTGTTTCCTCTACCTCTAATGCTAATCTCCCAAGTCTAATTTGTCTTTATCTTTCCACTAAGAGGTTCACCGAATCATGGATTATTTAAGTTGGAAAAGATCTTAAAGATCATCTAGCCCAACTCCTCTGCCATGGGCACAGACATCTTCCACTAGATCTGTTTGCTCAAAGCCCTATCCAACCTGACTTTGAACACATCCAGGAATAGGATATCCACAGCTTCCAAGGGCTAGAAGTTCCTGTGCTTCACCATCCTCATAGTGAAGAATATCTTCCACCCTCTTTCAGTTTAAAACCATTGCCCTTTGTTCTGTGGCTACAGGCTGTGGTAAAAAGCCTCTCTCTTGTCTTTCTTATAAATTCCCTTTGCATATTAAGAGGCTGTAATAAGGTGCCCCCAGAGCTTTCTCTTCTCAAGGCTGGACAACCCCCACCCTTTCAGTGTTTCTTCATAGGAGAGATGTTCACACCCTCTGGCCATTTTCATGTTCCTCCTCTGGACCCACTTGTCGGGGACTAAACAAATGTCTCAAACGGTCTGAGCCGCCTGCCTGGCCACCGTCTGTGTTTGTGCGGGCCCCAGCCTTGCACTGGTGGAGCTGTGGGAGTGGGTAGAGCTGGGAGCTGTGTCTGCAAGAAACTGGAAGAGGGAGGGGTAACACTCCCCTCAGAGGCCACCACCATCCCCCAACCTCGTTCCCGGTCTATGGCAGGAACTTGACTGTATAAAAGGCGCTCACCCCGGGCAGTTGCGTGCTTTTTTCACCCACCACTGGGAGATGGCTGTGTGTGCCATGGTTGTTGCTGGATCCAAGGGTGGCAATCTTTCCTTCTTCTGTCCCTTTCCTTCTCTCTCTTTCTAGCTTTAACAGGAAGCTACCTATGGCAAGGCTGGGTTCTTTTGCTCACTGGTGACTTGTTGTTGTGAAGCGTGTTGGTTGTGCTGAGTGGGCAATTGCAAATACCTCACTGTCAGGTGATTGATAAATAAAATTGCTGTTCGGATCCTTGGTGTAAGTCACCTTAATCCTGCTCTGGGAATCAGTGAAACTGGGTCAATGTCCTGAAAGGTCAGAATGTGACACCACTTCAACACATCCTTGTCTTTCTTGTAGTGGAAAAAAAACAGGTCTGGAAGTAGTACTCCAGCTGGAGTCTCACAGGAATAGAGTAGAGGGGGAGAATCTCTGGTGCTGGCCACTTTTCTTTTAATGTAGCCCAGGGTATACCTGGCTTTCTAGGCTCCAGGTGCACTGTCATTTTCACATGGAAGTTTATGGGAGAGAACTGAACTTTGTACATGAAGGCATGCAATAAGCAAAAGATGGGAGACAGGAAAATTAGAAAGAGGAGATTTTCCAATGTCATGATGTCAGTAGGGGAGTAATGGAGGTTTCCAGCACACTCAGGTGATAATTTTTGGTGCTCTGCCAATGCCAGTCAAGTTTTCATTTGAGAGGCAATATTCTGTGGCATGTGGCATCCTTATTTCAGGAATAAAAGAGTAGATCATAAGCTGACATTTTAAACTATAATATGACACTTTTTTCTAAAAATGATAATACAATGCGCTTTTCACTTCACTCTACATGTTACAAAATGCTTCAATCACCTCTGATTTATTGATTTATTTATTTTTCAGTATAGACAGTCCTTTTGTTAAGAGAAATAGTACAACAAAAATAATGTCACATATATTGGCAGCATGCATCAAACAACGATTCAAATACATTTTAAAAGATTTATTGTAATTATTATTGAAAGAAAGTATTGAAGGATGAATATAATTCAGAGGCTGTATATTTTTGTTCTGCACTTCCCTATCCTGAATTATTATTGTGGGGGGTTTTTTTGACCTAGGATGCACTTGAAATTTCTTTAACTGAAAGCCATGGTAGTTATAAGACATCATGTTTTTCACCCAGTAGAAGAAATGAAAGCCGATCAGATAGATGTTCATAATTTCATAATCTTTAAACCACTTCATAACTATTTGATATGTATTTGATACCTGTGCTGCCTTTCTATTATTATATCAAAATTATCTGGAATACTTACAGTATAATAACAATTATTGACATCCTCATTGCCAATGTGTCTGATCTACTTTCAAGTATTTTCTTTCTCAAGTGAAATATGTTGCAATTACAACACATATTAAGACTACAGTTATATTTGACAGAAGTACATGAATAGCTGACAAATAACTTGGAAATATTTATCTTTTAGAAAACAAAACCTTTACAGGAATAATTCTTGGTACAAGCAATGTATGTATAATAGCTAAATGATAAGCAAAGCAGTAACCATCAAGAAGCATTTGCTTTTATAAGCCATCAAGCCCTAAAGAGCAAGCCATTTTTAACCACTGGTTTGTGTTACATTTTCAAACTGTCAAGTCACAATGACAGTTTTCATTCAAAACTCATTTCACATAGTTTTAGGCATTGACAGCATAGAGCATAGAGGCCATATCCAGTGAGATATTCTAAGCTCTATCCTGGACACAAGATGTTTACTAAGGCAGTCTGCCTCCCCACATTATCAGGACATTATAGAATCATAAAATGTCAGGGGTTGGAAGAGACCTCTGGAGATCATCTAGTCCAACCCTCCTGCCAGAGCAGGGTCACCTAGGACAGGCCACACAGGAATGTATCCAGAAAGTCTCCAGAGAAGGAGACTCCCCAGCCTCTCTGGGCAGCCTTTGCCAGCGCTCTATCACCCTCACAGTAAAGAAGTTTCTCCTCATGTTGAGGTGGAACTTTCTATGTTCTAACTTAAACCCATTATATCTTGTTCTATTACTGAGAACCACCAAGAAGAGATTTTTCTCCTTCCTCTCCTCTTCACACCCACCTCTCATATATTTATATACGTTAATATGATCCCTTCTCAGCCGTCTCCTTTCAAGGCTAAACAGCCTCAGTTCTCTCAGCCTCTCTTCAAGTCCCTTAATCATCCTCATAGCTCTACATTGGTCTCTCTCCAGTAAGTCCCTTTCTCTTGAATTGGGGAGCCCAAAACTGGACACAGTATTCCAGGTGTGATCTCATCAGGGCAGAGTAGAGGAGGAAGAGAACTTCCCTAGACCTGTTGGACACACTTTTCTTAATGCACCCCAGGATTCCTTTGGCCCTCTTGGCCACAAGGGCACATTGCTGTCCCATGGACAACTTACTGTCCCATGGACTCCTAGGTCTTTCTCCCTGGGGCTGCTTTCCAGCAGGACATCCCTTAATCTGTACTAGTGATTGGTGTTATTCTTCCACAGATGCAGGACTCTACACTTGTCCTTATTGAACATCATGATGTTCACCTTTGCCCAGCTCTCCAGCCTATCCAGATCTCGTTGGATGGCAGCACAGCCTTCCTGTGTGTCAGCCACCCCTCCCAATTTTGTATCCTCAGCGAACTTGCTGAGAGTATACTCTATCCCCTCGTCCAGATCATTGATGAAGATCTTGAACAGAACTGGACTCAGTTTATATACTTAATTTATTTATTAATTCATTTTAACTCATAAAACATAGCGAAATCTTCATATTGATTTTATTCTTGTTTCTCAGCAATAACTTCCTATTATGAATGTGGTGGGGTCGACACTTACTTTGGACTAGAAAGAGAGTGAAAAATCCAAATGGCAAACTATCTTTATATAATCCATTAACTAAGAACCACAACAAAAACATATCTGATCGTTCCAACTCTCAGCTAGTCCTAGGCCAATGACAACAAACTAAATTGTTCCAAATTTTTTACAAAATCCCACTCACTTCTACTAAGAGCTTGCATGTTTTATTTCAGGAAGAAATAATATCATAGATTTATTGAAGCACAGAGAAACTCTTGAGGTCATCTAAGGTGGAAAACATTGTAACTTAGCCAAAAGATCATACCAACTGATTCCAATCCCATATTGACAGCAGATGTCAGTATTTCTTAAGGGTTATATATATTGGAAAAGAAGAAGTGCCTTGAGACTTTGAACAGGATTATGGGTATTTGTGAACGCTCCAAGTGAGCTAAATTTGTGAGCAACAGATTTTGTTGTCTTCATCACCTTATTTTTAAAATGTACTTGGCGAAGGTGTTTGTCACTGAACCAAAGGCGTAACAATTTAAATTTATGTATAGTCTCAATTCTGAGCAGTGTTGAGTAGCCTGAGCTCAGACATGGTTTTATCTGGGATTGGTGGAAGAAGTTGCTGCCATTCCTAAGCAGCTCCCATCACATTACACTCAGTGGGGATATTATCTTGAGATATGGACGAAATAATTAGGTCATGATTCAAGCAGATAACCTGCTAATATTGGATCAGGATGAAAAATACTATGTAAACTTTTACAGTTGAAGTTTTGAAGTATTGAATAGTGATTGAATAAAAACATTTTGGAGAATTCGATCTTATTGCCAAACAACTTTTAAATTTATGAGTAAGAAGACAGATTTTCATCCAGATTATTCAATCCTTATGCCATTTGCTCTAACACATACATCTGTTGAAGTCTTTGAGACTACTCGTGAGAGTAATTGTGTATAAATCATGAAAATTCAGCATAAGGATTGTAGAATCTTTCCTCCTATCATATAGCCTTGACTGACATGTTGGAAAAAAACCCCCTATATAAACTGAGGAGCTAGACCAATCCTTTATCTTATCAAAGGAGGAGAAAATTATACCCACCTAAAGGGTCAGCTCCCAAGGTACATAGCAGTTTTCTAGCAGTAGGGAGTCAAGAATCACAAAACCTCATACGGTACCTACAACAAAGTTACAGAATGAATGTCATTCCAGCAACTACTCAACACTAAAGTACTGTCAGAAATACTGTAAGCTTTTCCAAAATGTCATACCAAATGAAACGGAAAAGAGTTTTAACGTATTTTTGACTTTTACAACTCTTATTATTTACTGGGATTGTTAAAGTGCACCATACCTGGATAAGAGATATATAAAATTAGATTCTATTGTCCAAAGGATCCCCAGCAAAGCAAAGGATATAGAATCATAGGCTTATTTTTATGGGGTTCAGCTTCTTGCAGGTACAGAATTGGTTTTAACAGCATGTGTTTTGTACAGATGAGATAGGGAAACGCCTGAATGACATTTCTAGCATTTCTAGAGTTGCTAACCACAACTGCAATTATTACCACTGAGGGTAGAAATGGGATTTATATCACCAACTCTAGACTGAAGCAGTCAGTTGAGCTTTTTATAGTCAATGGAGAGAAATAATCTGGTTTAGAGTGTTATTCCCATCGCCAACGACATAGGCCTTTAGGACCACAAAGTTCCACCATGGAAGTGCTTTTTCTTCTGAGTAGCTATAATGAAAAGGACCATGGAAAACTAACACAGATGAAGATACTTTCTCTATTATCTAAATTGTTGTATATATTTACTGAGATTAATTTCAAATGAGAGATTTTGTAACAGAATGGACAGTAGTTGTTTTCAGAGTGTAGACTGCTTGATTTCAGGTACCCCTCTACTGAATCTTTATACTGCAGTTGACTAAAGCACAACTTATGAAAAGTCATATAGGTTTGATTTTAAAACATGAGATATAAATATTTATTTTTGCTATGATTAAAATTATGCTATTAAAAAACACTCACAATTTCTACTTGGCATTTGCCTGGTTCCATGTTTTGATATTGTATGTCTTTCAGGATAAAGAGCGGAGCGAAAGGTAATTTCTCCTTTTAAAATGTCTACATGCTGTAATCAAGTAACTTCTCGGTCGTCTAAACTAAATAGATTAAGCTCTTTAAGAGTCCCAGTGTAATTTTCCAGCCTTAACATATTTTTTATGGCTCTTTTTAACCCATCATGCAATGCCTTTTTGTAATTGAAACCAGAAGAATCTAGAATCAAATGGTCTGGGATCAGTTTTATTGCAAGTTCAGTATGAAACCAGTTGAGTAGAATTAAAATCTATGCAGTATTTGCCACCCAGATAAAAAAAAAAGCTTCTTAAAATCTTCTTTCCAAAAGAATTCCCTCAAAAGATGTAACAGAAGATACTGATGTAGTATGCAACAGAAAGGGGCAAATGAGTCTCATTTTATTGTGCTTCAATGCTGTCTAAATATCAAATGATTGAAATTTTGTCTTTAGCTTTTGTGTGTAAACATGCGTGGAAGAATGCATATAACACAAGCAATCAAACAAAAAATGAGCAGAAGAGAGTAATATGAATACAATGTTCAGGAAGCTCTAAAATTAATGCCATCAAGGGCACTTAACTGTCACAATCCAGCTTGATGGCTATATTCTACTCTTTGTACATAGACAGGGCAAATTAAAAATGTGCTTTCTAATCTTTAAATAAAACAATTCTCTACATTCAGTTCTGGTGACACTCCACTGGCTGGCTCTCTTTATTAGGTACAAAGCTGTCCCTGTGAGTTCAAGTGACAGAAATATTAAGGATTTCCACATTTAAACTAATTTTAACAACACAGCCAAATATTTCCACATTTGCAGATATCTCACCTCCATGAGCTACACTCAGTTCTGCTTAGAAAGCCACGGTTAGGATTCTGTTTCTTTTGTCTGTGAGTAGGATTAAGTCTCCTGATTTTCAAGGGCAGCCCTCTAGGCAGTTTTAAAGCAACTGGTAAATACAGGAAAGGTTTCATAAACAATCCTATTAGGTGTTAATAGGATCAGAATTATTACCTCTCCTATCATACTGAAAATGCACGCTCAGAGAGATTTTTCTTCATGCTATTTACACTTAGGTAAGCCCTCTGCAGAAGTTTCAAACCAACCACAACTTAAAAGTAGTCCAAGTCTGCAGAGGGCAAAGAGATCTCATGAGGCACACAATCTGCCGTGGAAGAATAAGATTTTACGTAACTACTCAGAAGTTTAGTACATGTTTTTGCAGCATCCCACAAAACCCAGTTCTTGTTTACAAGGAATGAAAAGAAATAATGTTCAGAGACAAGAGAGTTCTGGCTAGTTTGTCGTAGTAGAGAGTTGTTGATCAAAGAGCTCAGGCTGGTCTAACACAAGCATCAGAACTGGGCAGGGAATGACAGAGCAGTAGCCAACCAGCCTCTGATTTCCTCCTTCAGTAAGGCAGGAATGTTCTCCTTGAAGCATGCCACAGCATGCTGTAACTGAATTGCTCTTTCTGGGAAGACAGCAAAACCTTGAGTTCTCACCGATAATTGTGAAAAGGAAAAGAAGTGAGGTACTTAAGGTCCTTTTAGCTCATTTGAGGCAGTGGGTTGACTACCAGCCTCCCACCAGAAACACTTTCTACAGGAATCTCACACCTCGATAGGACATGCTGCTGATCCAAAGGCAAAGATAGTTCTCACAAATGTGTGTGAGAATTCATATGCATTCAAGTGCACACACAAACACACAAATACTTAATATGCACACACATACCTCCCCATACATACGTTAGCTGTCAGGAAATAAGTCTCCACTGACCGCTTAGTACAGCCACTGTCACATACAAGTGTGTAACCCTTCAAACATTATTCTCAAAGTAAATACAGAATTGAGCACTCCTCACTTCACAAGCAAATAATACTATATATATTAAAAACTGCAGGAGAAAACTAAGGCTTATAATGTCACAGCAATGATCTCTGAACATGTTTAGAGAAATGTGATTTTGTGTTTTGGATATAAGACAAGGAAGTTATCTGATAAATTTCATGTTTGGAAACAAGAATGGAGAATTATCCAGCTCCTTAGTCTAGAGGTTAGTCCTGATGAGTTCTTGTTGTTCTTTATAAGGCAGTGTTTGCTAATGAGCAGAGAACACATCCAATCGAAAGTATTTTACGCTATTGCTTAGAATTTCCACTTTAAGCAAACTAATTGCCCTAGAGTTCAAACTTAAATTTAGAAAGGCTAAGACAAGGTGGTGGAGTTGGAAATGAAACAGTGAAGTTCAGCCTATGGAAAAGGGCAGTGAGGAAAGTGCAAGTTTAATTAATAGTTTCTCATTATCCAAATCTATTTTAATTGGTATGAGAACAAGCTGGGAGAGTTGAGGCTGTTCAGCCTTGAGAAGATAAGGCTCCAGGGAGACTTTAAAGTGACTCTCCAGTACCTGAAGGGATACTGGATCCTACAAGAAAGCTGGGAAGAGACTGTTCACAAAGGCGTGTAGCGATGGTACGAGGGACAATGGTTTTAAACCGAACAGGGTAGATTTAGTTTAGGCATTAGGAATAACTTCTTCACTATGAGGGTGGTGAGACACTAGAACAGGTTGCTTAGGGAAGTTGTGGAAGCCCCCTCCCTGGAAGTGTTCAAGGCCAGGTTGGATGGGGCTTTGAACAACCTAGTGGAAGGTGTCTCTTCTTACGACAGAGGGGTTGGAACTAGATAATCTTTAAAGTCCTTGACTGATTCAAACTATTCTATGATTCTATGCTTCCATGAAACTAAATTAATTTTCCTCAAGTCTGTTTTGCCTGTGATGTTAATTTGTAACTGATCACTCTCTCCTTATCCCATTAAATGAGCTACTTCATCTTCTTTTCTCCCCTTGTCCTGCTTGAGGAGAGGGGAATGAGAGTGCCTGGGTAGGTATCTAGCAGCTGGCAATGGTCAAGCCACCACAATATCCATTTCTTTATTTCCATACCTCATATTATTTTGGAATCAGAGTTTTATATCCCAAAGCATCTCATTTTTGTTCCATGTTTTTCTTAATCATTTTTTGTCCTCATAGTCTCCTCTTTAAATAAGTGTTATCATACATCTCCTGGAAAAACACACAGGCATTACTTTGAACCTTGACTTCAGGAAGAACCATGCTCCATTCCTAATTGTCATCTTCTGCATCCTGTTTTATTTTGTACCTCCTCTCCTTCTTAGAATTTGATATTTCCTATCTTCATTCTGAATTAAGTCTGGCTATGATATGAACAGAAAACAACATATACTATGACTTTCCAGATGTTAAATGTGAACAGACACCTTACAGTGAAGACTACTCTTTTACTGCTGAGCTATTCTCATTGCATTTCATTAAAAAAAGTTCATAGAAATCCTATGGGACTTGTCCTAACTCTACAAGACCTCAAGTTCCATGACAACAACACAAGGAATAAGCATAACAGTTAGGTACTTTATCAACTTCTTCAGGTCAACAGTTCTCAATGCCTTGAATAGTACATTACTGGAAGTGAAAATTCTGCACAAACTCTGTAAAACAGGGAGAACAAAAATTAAGAAGCCATATGGCCAGTGTGGCAATCAGCTCTGAAAATGCTCCAGCCACTGTAATTAAATAACTTGGTTAAGTTTTCTTACAGTAAATGAGAACTTCAGGAATTGATATGAAAGACAATTTCACAGTTAAGACTTCTGATTTGTAAAAGAGTTGCAGAATCACACGCTTTGTATTTAACTAATGCCAACAGTATTGTTAGCCCACATATTTAGCCCACATATTAAACTCATATTGGTCTGAGATACACACAAGATATGAGTATCTGAATAACCAAAATGGCAATAAATTTTTAAATTTATACCTTCTAGAACCTAGACTTTTCGAATTTTTTGCTCCTTATCAGCTTCTCTTAGTCTTTTATAAGCCTCATAACTTCTCCTCAAATGACTGAGAGAAATTTCATAGAATCATAGAATCATAAAGGTTGTAAAGGACCTTAAGATCATTAAGTCCAACCTACAGCCCTACACCACCCTAACACTAAACCATCTCCTGAAGTGCCGTTTTTAATCATGTCCAGGGATGGTGACTCCACCACCTCCTTCAGCAACCCATTCCAATGCTTCACCACCCTTTTGGTGAAGAAGTTTTTCCTACTATCCAATCTAAACTTCCCCTGGTGCAACTTAAACCCGTTCCCTCTTGTCCTATTACTATTCACTAGGGAGAGGAGGCTAACACCCATCTCACTACAGGTGCCTCTTCTAAATTTGCACATATGAGCATGAAAAGTGAGGACAAGAAATAGCAAAATCTAATACATAGGCAATGGCAGCAGACGACCAGACATGATAGTTAAGCTCTTGAAATTGAATGACGGGTAGAGGATTGCTTCATCTGAAGGACTGAAAGAAACCTGATACCCTACCAGTCACTGAACTGAAAAAGCAATTATCTTCATAGCACAGACCAAGAAGCATAAGTGTCACACAATGTTCTGAAGAAACTTCGAACAGAAAATGCTGGATATATCACGAGCAACACTACTAAATACTGCATAATTTCACAAATATATCTAAGTGCCATCAATTATTTGAAGGTCCTAATATCCGACAGCTGTTTCACTGGGTTTTAGTTCTGGTCTAATCTTATTGGGACATATATATATACATGTAATTCATGACCAGACTCAACCAGGCAAGATATGAAAGACTCTACATTCCATCCTTTAACAAATGCTGTTAGTATGTTACACAACTTTTTCTGCTAGTGATCTAGGAGAATATCATAGACATAATCAATGAACTATGCATTTGCTATGTCCTGAAACAATTTTTTGATGTTAAAATGGCAAAGAAGATAAAGCTTTCTCAAAAAGTGAACTAAAAAAAAAAAGAAAAAAGGAAGAAAAACAGTAATGCACAAGAAGTCAATATATCTTATATCTCATAACAGTCATAACACAAAATGAAAAAAAAGGTGGTTGTATATTTTCCCCAAGAATATTTTCCAAATCTGATTTTAGAAGGTTGAGTAAATATGGTATATCAAACCAAAGACATCTTTGATGGGAAAACAGAAACACAGAAATAAGTACTTTGGTAGGGTTTTTTTAATTTGTTTGTTGTTTTTTTAATTTGTATGTAGATGAATGAATAAAGACATGAAATTCCAAAGCAGAAAATATGTAGATATTTATAGTATTTTAAGAAAGAAGAAATTTATTTATTTAATAAATAGAAAAATAAATAATTAAGAATGTAAAATTTATCATTCTTGCTTATATCAATTATTAATTAGCACAAACTGTCTCCTAAATATAGAAGAAACACCTTAACAGATAATTAAAAGAACTGAAACTAAGGTTTGGTTTTATTACATTTCTTTCTGTTTTAATGAGGGTGTCATAAATGATACGTGTGCCTATGCATATATGTATAAAAGTAAAAAAATATCTAGTTTCTGTTTGTTCTGATGATTATTGGAAAATAAACGTACTCTCCAGTACTCTCTGGAAGATTTATTAAATTTAATATTGCTAGTAAAGTTATATTAATGAAAAACTTAATGTTGGCATTTTTTATTTAAAACAAAATGCTGAAATGAAAACTTTATGTGAAAGTGATACAGACAGTATCATTTGCCCACATATCAAACTCATGCTGGCCTGACATATTCACAAGGTCTGAATAGAAGAATGATGAAAATAGTAATATATTTGTGCTTGTCCATGAGTGCAGAATGTGTTATCATGCAGAGAACAACTTCAACACTGGGACTTGCTAAACTAAACCAATATAAATAGTTCCTATTTTCAATTTAAAAAATAATTTTAAAACTGCCAGAGTTCCAAACTATATTACATAAAGTACTATTTGGGAGAGACCCTAAGTCTGCACATAGAATCACAAAACAGCTGAGGCTGGAAAACATGTCCTGAGATCATCTATTACAATCCCCATTCTCAAACAAGGTCACCTAGAACTGGTTGCACAGTAACATACTCAGCCAGATTCTGCATATCCCCCAAGGATAGATATTCAGCAACCTTCTTGGGTAACCTCTTCTACTGAGTGACAGCCTTCACAGTGAAAAAATCAGACAAAACATACTGTTTGTGCCCATTGCCTCTTGTCTTGTCACTGGCCACCACTGAGAAGCCTGTGAATCTGCCTTCTTTACTGCCTACCATCAGTTATATATAAATTGATAAGTTCTCCCTGAGCCTTCTCCAGATTGACCAGTCTCACCCCTCTCATCCTCTCCTCATATGATAGATGTTTCAATCCTTTAACCTTCTTCACAGCCCTTTGTTGGGCTCTCTGCTATGGCTGTGTCTCTTCCTGTTCAACTCAGAACAGGACCCAGCATTCCAGCTGTGTCAACCAGTGCTGACTAGAGGGGAAGGATCACCTCACTTGATCTGCTGGCGAATCTCTTCCTAATGCAACCCAGGAGGCTCTTACTCTTGTTTGCCACAAGGGCAAGCTGCTGATCCACGCTCAATGTGGATGTGACTATTCACTGACACTGGGCCAACTGCAACTTCCATTCTCTAAATGTGTTGTCCACCAGGACCCCAGGGTCCTTCATTCTAAAGATTTTTCCAGTTTGTTAACCCACTGGGTAGCCCCTTCCCAGGAAGCTGTTGGCCACAAAGGAACATTTCTGGTCCATCATCTATTTGTTGTCCACTAGGACACAAAGGTCATTCTCTGCCAAGGTGCTATAAGGAATTATTCCTCCTTAGTTGCAGAACTTAGTATTTCCTTTTGTTAAAATTGGCAAGATCCCTGGCTGCACATTTCCACAGCCTATTGAAGTCCCTCTAAAAATTAGCACAACAATCTCATCTAACAATCACTCCTCTCAATTTTTTATCATCTCTGAACTTGCTGAGGAGGTATTTTGTCCTATCATACTGGTTATTAATGAATCAGAACACTATCGCCTCAGTATCAACCCCTGAGGTACACCATGGGTGACTGGCTTTCAGATGGACCTCAGCCCACTCATCACAACTGTTTGAGCTTGGTAGTTCAGATAGTTTTTAGTCCATCTCACTGTTCAGTTAACTAGCTTGTGCTAAATTAGGTTGTCAGTGAGGATGTTATGGGAGAAAGTAACAAAAGACTTACGAAAGCTGAGATATACAGCACCCACTGATTTCTGTTCATCCATTAAGCTAGTTATCTCATTGTAGAAGGCTATCAGGTTGGTTAGACAAGATTTCCATTTGTAAATCTATTCTGATTACTCCCTATGACTTTCTTGTCCTTCATATGTTTGCAAATGGTTTCTAAAATTACCCATTACATCAATTTCTGGGGGGTGAGGTGAGGCTGACCAGCTGGCAGTTACCTAGATCCTCCTTCTTGCTCTTCCTGAAGATAAAAGTCAGGTTTAGTTTCTTATAGGTCTCAGAAATCTTCTTCAATCCCCATGAATTTTAAAAGACTGTCAAAAGCAGATCTGCAATGACATCAGCTCTCATGGGTATGTAAATCTCTGTCTCCACCTTGTTTAAATGTTCCCTAACCTGATCTTCCTGTACTGAGGGCAAATCTTCTTTACCTGAGACTTTCCCACTGGCTTCTGGTAACTGAGATTTCCAGAAGCAAATCATACCAGTAAAGACCAAGGTGAGGAATGCTCTTCCATGTCCTTTGTCAGTAGATTTCTTGCCCCACACAGCAGATACACATTTTCTCCAACACTGTGTTGAGAGAAAAGGGCACAGAGACAATACAAGGTTTTCACAATATGACAAGTACCCCCATTTCCTAAATTTTATCATAATTATTTACAACCAAATATTATATACAAGTTCTTCATTTTTCAAGCATTTTAACTTGGTTTTCAGACTCATAGAGTCTTGAAAACATGAAAGAACTGGGGTAGAATTTAATATATCATAAGAAATATTTGATAGAGTATTGGCTTTTGAAGTTTTTCAGTTGTACACCGAGAAATAGGTTTCTTTAGTTAATTCCAGGTATGAAAGCTTTTACATCATTACAGCTTCATGTAACTATGAGATACTTCTTGAACCTTCAGAGAAGATAAATTTAATTTTACAGAATTTGCTAAGCTGAATATTCCTCTTTCTTTGTACACCTTTCAAAAATAAATATGCACTTTCCAGATGGATGTTCCAGGTTTGGATTTGCAGGAATTTGTTCTTCTGGGAGATCCTGTCTGGAGGAGAAACTGAAACATTTTTACAAATATTTAATTGTTCTGCCAAAATATCTGAGAAAGATAATAAGCGGAACAAGACCAGTGCAAACACAGAAGTGAAACTCATGTAAAAATATTTGTCTTCTCAACATTTTCATCTATGCCTTTGTAAAAATAGACGAAAAGCAAGCAGATATCACTAGCTATATGAAATATCTACGAAAACTCATAAGAGTAGCTAACATTAAGTCTAGAACAGATGCCAGCTTACTTTATTTTTTCTCCCTGTTCTGCCACCAGTATTAACTTCTAGTGAATGATTATTACTTTTTCCTGCAGCACTGTAAAACTGTATTGCAGAAAAGGCTGAGACCCAGACTAAGGCATTAAGTACCTGACACATGCTGACCTCTGCCAGTTAGATCTAACTGCTACCAAAGCTTCAGGCCTGAGAAACTTTTCAGCATCTCTGAAATACTTCCTTGTAGGGTGCATAGGTTCTTAATGGAATGGCTGAAACATAAAAAAAAGCTAGATGGAAACCATCAAGGTGAATAAAAATTTATATTAACGTATAGAAACAGAACTGAAGGAAACACAAATGGGAATGTATGCTAATGAACAATCTCAGTATCCATAAACAGCATTATATAAAGCCTGCTGAATAAACAGATTAAATGAGCCACTTCCCTAGGATTTTATCATCATTCTTACTGAATCTATGCTTCAACAGAGCCCAATCCATCCTCTACAGGGGGCCTATGGTGGATTGCCCTTGGCTATCTGTCAAATATCCACCAAGCTGCTCTTTTACAGAATCACAGAATTATTGAGGCTGGAAAAGACCTCTGAGATCATCAAGTCCAGCCTATGACTCAACAGCATCACAACAGCCAGACCACGGCACCAAGTGCCACATCCAGCCTCTCCTTAAACACCTCCAGGGACGGTGACTCCACCACTTCCTTGGCCGTGCATCCCAATGCCTGAGCACCCTCTCTGTGATGAAGTGCTTCCTGAGATCCAACCTAAACCCTCCCTGACGCAGTTTCAGGCTGCGCCCTCTCGTCCTGTCACTAGTCACCCAGGAGAAGAGCCTGACCCCTCTCTTAAAGCAGTGGTAGAGAGTGATAAGGTCCTCCCTGAGTCTCCTCTTCTACAGGCTAAACAACCTCAGCTCCCTCAGCCTCTCCTCATAGGACTTTCCCTCTAGTCCCTTTATCCCTTTCAGCAGAAGAGGGGGAGAAAGAAAGATTACAATCTCGTGGATTAATATAATGGTAGTTTAATTACAAATAAAATAAAATAATAAAATAAAATA
>NW_009722382.1:0-17723 GCF_000703405.1 Apaloderma vittatum
ACCAAAATCCGGCCGAGCCAACCCAATACAGCCACTCATCTCCCAACTTACACATGTGCCCGGCATTACTCCACACTAGGTTCAGACTCTAGAATTTCAACTTAATCTCATTAATCATTGCCCAGTTCTTCAATCCATCTAGATTCCTTTAAAACAACCAATTAATTTCTAAATTAGAACCAAAAGCATTTATCAAGAAAGGAGTTAGTATTTTCTTAGCAGTTCCAAAAACCAGGAAGAACAAGGAGAGAAACCTCAAAATACAGAACAAAATTTTCTCAAAATAATTAGTTTTCAGTCATATTTACAAAATAAGTTAATATTTCTTTCTCTTGAATAAGGAGAAACAGATTTTTAATTCCTGATTTTTAAATCTATAAAAGGGAAAATAAAACAAACCACAACTGCTTGAACAACCTCACTTCAATCAATATGAGGAGTAGGGGACGGGAGCATGACAATTGTTCAAAACTTTACACTACAGAAAGTCCCAGCAGAAAAAGTAAGGGAGTTGGGCAAGTCATTTCCAAGCATGAGGTGGAAGGAACTTGTGTTTGGGGCGATTTTAGGCATCTAGCATTGGCACAAGCCAGAGGGTTTGTAGTTAGAATCTTGTAGTCAATAGATTTTAACAAAAAAGATGCTTCAAGAGAATGATCAAGAAACCCAAAAAATGATACTCTGAATAATTTTCTTTTCACCATATTTCTAAATTTACTATTTTTCTAGTTTTCTTAACAAATTATTTTAACATGTAGTTTATAGAACTGCAGTCCTATTTAGTACTGTCCAAGACAGTTGCATTTTAAAAAGAAGCATAAAATACATACATCTACCCAAAACTACACTTCTACTGAAAGTTAGAACCAAAATGTTCTCTTGTATTTGGCCTATATTTGAATATTTATATGTTACTCACACTTGTTATGAGCAACAATTCAATTATTCAGCAAAGGAATGATTTATTAGCAAACGAGAATCCATAAAGTTACCAATGATATGGCTGCAAAAAGAGAATCAGATATTTTCTAAACCACTGAATTTCAGTCCAGAAATCTAGGGGGTTTTGTGTGGATGGCACTGAAGTTTCACTCAGATTCAGCAATCATACATGTTTGTGAGATTTTAGTTTCTTAACACATTTCCTTAATCCTTCTAAATTAAGCAATGGAAAAAGCTTTAAGGTGTCGAATTTCTTACTGAACAGTAATGAAATAGACCTACTTCCACAGCTTTATTAGCTGAAAGGATTAGTTGAAAAAATTTGAATTTGCATGAATTACAGGTTGTAGATTCTTGTATTTTAAATTATGCTTTGAAGTGTAATTCAATCACATTAAGTTCACTTGATTTTTAGAGATTTTTACAGAAGTAACTAATTGTAAGGCATTACTTATACAGTTAGTACATTTTTATATATATAGTATATATATTCTACTATATTCCAGTTCAACAGAAAGTTTGACATTTAAAGACATAGTATTGAAAAAGGACAGAGATATATATTTGCCAGTTACAGCAGGAGTTGAGGTAGAAAATGAAAACAACCTTCAAGAGCTGTAATTGAGTTAAATTTAAATGAAGTGTGCTTAGGCATTCTGCATCTTGTGTGAGGACTAAAATCAGTATAAGACTCAAAGTTATATATCCTGTTAAAACTATTTAATTAAGCCGTGTTCGATTTCATAGTACTTAAAATGTCTCAGAATGGAGACACATCTAAAGAAAGGACACACACTATGAATACGACAAAAGATCATGGACAGAAATTTGTGTGTCACAGTTTTTGTTTGGATGGAATTTGTCTGTTGATTTTGATTTAATTTATTTTTTTTTCATTCAAAGCACAAACAAAACTGTCTCTCAAGGAAAATCAAATCTAGAATTGGGTCTAAAGGAAAAGCTCTTGTGTATGTTCTGGACATGAAATTCAGGAGTCAGATATGTGATTGTTTTCCAGATGTGACATTGTCCATAGGATCTAATGGGCAATCTTCTCCTCTGAAATAAACAACAGGCTTCTAACTGACTTCAGTGAAATCTGGAAATTTGAAGCTGGTTATAAACAATCACACACTTCACTGAATTCACCTTTCATTGGAATGCATAACTAAGATATTTTAGTAAGATAATACATACATTTTCTAAAGCTCTTTACACAGCATCAGACATATTTTCATCCTACCCTGATCTTGCTCCTGCACAGAGCAAAAGTAGTCAAATCAATCTGTTGTATTACAATAACGATTTTAAATGTTTTTTAAAGTATGTTGTGAAGTGATTGTAAAGATTCTCAGAATAGTTCATTGGCACTCTGTCTTGTTAGGCCAGCTTCCATAACCACCTTAGATTAAGCAGATTGTGGCATCTCTCTATTTTTTGGTAGGGGTTTTTTTACAAGCACAAGTAACATCTGTCCTTTTCAGTCTCTTCACAGCATCCGACCACTCTGACAGATGTTTCCAAAACCATACTGTCTGCTAACATTTAAAGGAATACAGTATTTGCATAAACACTGGGAATTCCAATCTTAGTACTTTCCATACTGTTTTAATTTTTTTAAATCAACATTTTTTGTTCTACACCCTTCATTTTGTTTTACTCCTCATAAAGCAGACATTGTGTGCACACATCTGTTAAATCTGGGCTGCATTTATTACAGTTCTGCTCTTCCAGAAACAGGAAGGATTAATTACCACAGACCAGCTCTAGAAGCACCCCCGTGTTTCTTAACACACAAAATTAATTCAGAGTTGACAAAACTCTTTCAGACACAACCTGCTTCCTATATTAGCATATTCTTCCCAGAAAAAAAAAAATGCCTCATAGACCCTTTTTACCTCTCCTCAGAGTTCAATTTGTAAAGCACTGAGTGACAGGCAGCAAAATGGCTTGAATATATCTACGGCAACTTGCCAAATCCTCCCGATAGAAGCACTTTGGAGCCTTTGTTCTGAGTACATTAAAGTCACAGAAGGTCCATGTACTGTAGACAGTACAGGGCAGGCAGGATGTTCACAGTAAGACAAAACAGCAGGTGATAAATGACATTAAATAACAGTGAGAATTTACCACAGACTAAATTAAGTACTGGAGTGAAATGTTCTCAACTCTAAGGCTATATTAACAGTGAATTTATAATCAGGTGATTATAATTCTTCTTAGTGTTCAAGGAAGTCTATATGTAAAAACGATCAAGACAGCTCTATTTAACTCCAGAGACAAGCTGCTGGAATGGGTTCTAAAAACGACAGTGAATAACTCTTCTTTCCACCCTTATTGAGTAATTTATACATAAGTACTTAAAAGTGAATTTGATTGTTGGATACCTTACATGCTTCATTTTGCAAAAAGTTAGAGCCATGTTGAGTTGCTCCTAGCCAATTGAACTCTTAAAAAAAAAGCTTCTGTCATTTCAGTTTAAGACACTTGCACATGAAAATTTGCTGGCTCTGAGGTGAGGGAGACAAAAAGTGAATCACTGTCATCTACATAAATTCTTAATAAGTTTCAGATTTTGCAAGAAGATTAATATTCTAATTTAATTGAATAACCATATCATCAATTAATATTCCTGTACAATCTATTGATACTGTCTGGATATGGGATGTTTATATTAGAAAATAAATATTTATTTATTATAAATAAAAATCAGAATCCAAAGAAAAAATATCTATTTTATTTGTCTTTCTGACAATTTTTCAAGATTTAGTACAGACAGTTCTGTTTGCCTAGAATTAACACATCTTCTCCAGAATATCTGGCAGAACCTGAACATGGTTTTCTAGGATAAAAGCACAAACAACTAAAGATAGTAAAATCACCCAAGCAACCACTGAAGATCAAAATCAATAAAGGAACAACAGACAAATGCAAAAGGCAAAGAAATACTGCGTAAGAAGAACTTTGAAGGGCCTGAATACTGTGTTCCAAGACTTGGTGTTATTTCCATTTAAAATTGAGCTTTTTCATATAGGATCCCTGTGCTGATTACTCTGGATTCTTAGTAGGATGCACAAGAGAAAGGAAAAAAAATTAAAATTAATGTATTTTACAATAAGTTAGGCTAGATTAATAAGCTTAATTGGACCTCGTATATTTGCATGCAAGGATTTAAAACAGGCTGGTTCTGTCAGCTGAACACAGCTCTCAGCACATTCCCGTGAGGACTTCATCCATTCCTGTAGAGGAAAGATTGTAGTGGCAAATGGAAAGCCATTCTGAAAAGACTCAAAGTATTTGTTTATTCAAAGGTTATAGTGTACTCCAGTTGCTCTCAATTCATGAGCTTGATTCTACTGCAGACACACTCTTAAAAGGTAAAAGATACTAACTGCAATTTGTGAGTGTATAACTTCTAGTTAATGTCTTTAACATGGTAACTCAATATCTGGTATTCTAGTAATATGTTATAAACAGTTTACTCTCCTCACAATATCCGCTAGACTTGATAGAATGAAGAAGCATGAACCAGAAACATACTTTCTGTATTCTTATACTTACTGATATAATAGACTGTTTCTCAAGAGCTTCATAAACATGGTTAAAACTTCCAACAGATTGCTTGCAAACTGTGTTGAGGGGAAAGGAAAAAAAAGTATTCTTTCCTAAACCCAAGAATCTTGAATTACACTAACATTATAAAACCAGTTTTGATAATTTTATTGTCTAATAGTCACAGTGGATTACTATCTTTCAGAGGAAATACCAAAAACCTTTGGTTTCTTATGATTTCTCCAGTGGTTAAATAAAGAAACAAACCATTCTATTTTTGTCAGACCTTTTGCTATCACGACATGATCTCTATTTGTATTCTGAGTAAATAAGGTCTTAAAAATATGTTGTCTCTTCTTCCCTGGCCAATCAGGCACAAGAATATTTTTTGAATTTTGCTTTTTGCTCTTTTAAATACATACATTTCAAGGGAAAAAGGCGAATAAGCATTTCATTCCAGGAAAAAAAAATAAGGTAAAAAATTATAGCAAGAACAACGTGTTGTAAAGATTAGTGAATTCTTCAACACAGAAAAAATCCCTCCTGTGTACTCACATAAATCTCCTGAGGAGTGTACCGGATCCAGCTGCCAAACACATCATAGTGGGTTAGATCATACTTTGCAGTTTGATGCCTCACTATAACACAAAATCTTGCCAAGCTAATACCGCATGTCTCTTTTTCTTAATTAGGATACTTAAGACATAGCAGCCTAAGATTCATATTAAACCAGTCATTTAAGCTCATAAAGTTGTATTAAGAGCAATCACTTGAAACCAGCAGGAAATTAGAAGCCAGAATGCAAAAAGTATAGCTGAATTGAATATTGTGGCTTCTTTATTTAACCAATTAGAAGACTACCTTAGAGTTCACATAGTAAAGTTTTTTCAGGATTGTCACATCTCTGTGCTAAAAGATTTCTGAATTCTCAGATTTCATCTTACAACATAATCAAAACCATCCTCAATATCTTCTTTTGGGTGGCAATATTATTCTGAATAAGATTCTCTTAGTTCCTCTATTTTTATAGTTTAAAACAGCAGCAGTAAAATTGAAAGAGGGAATAAGTCTCCCTGCTTTGTGCAAAGGATAAGCCTGAGACTCTAGGCCCTTTAAATCATTATTGTTCAATTACTTTCTATTTTAAAAATATACATGGGGTCATCTTGCCCTTTGATATGCTTGGCAAATCGTTTCCCGTCTTTTTCTGTCATCAGTTATACAAGGCACTTCCACAGCTGCTTCAACTAAACAACAACAATAACAAAAGCATGCTCAAAGCATGCGAGCTTTCTATCTGTGCCTTCGAGTCCAGACTGACGTTAGTTTTGGCTTCTCCATCAAAAGGTCAGGTTACATTGCAAGTCTGTCATCAATTGTTCCGTGGAAAGGTCTTTTGTAGTTCTGATCTGGATGTTGTTGCGAAGGTGGATATTTTGTGTTTTGTCTTGTTTTATTTTAAGTCCCTATACTTACTATGTTGAGATAAATATGCATGTGATGCAGCTCTCACCAGATGCAGTTCTGCGCCCTGTGCCTCACAGACAAGCGAAGGTATGTAAATTGGGAACAGCAGTTTGCTGTCTCTTCTCTGAACAGATTGGTCCCCAAGACAAGCCCTCTGGCACTCTTTCATTCTGCTGCTGCTGCTGCTTGCCATTGTGGAGCTCTCCCTGGCTTGTTCCTTGCTATTAACATTAGGAAATCTCACAAGCATTCAAAAGAAAAAATGTCAAAGGTCATTCCAAAAATAAATAAAAAAACCCCTCTGTGTGATTCTAGGAAACATTATATTATGTTCTTTAGAAGACACACTAAACAGATGACAAGGAAGCTACAAAAATATATAATCCTTAATTCCATGCTGGTTATTTTTGTTTAAAATGAGCCTTTCATGACTGTGAATATGAAAAGAAATCTCAAATATTAGATCTTGCAAGAGTCTTTAAAAATAGAAAAATGAATTTTTGATTGTGGGTGTTACACAGTTCCAGTAATGCTACTGGTTCCTTACAAAATAGTCAGATGTTACCCAAAATGGAGCTTTCTCACAGGACATAGCTTTCTGCAAGTATTAAACATGTATCTGCAGGCAGACAGCATCAAATTTATCACATATTATTTTCAATGGACTGCCTGGATTACTAAAGAATTGAAAACATGTCATTTAAAACTCTTTTGGGAACATTAATTATGTTTTTTATAGTTACGATCTGCCAATTTTCCCCTGAATATATAGCAGCTAATTTAAATTTCCTACAGAATTTAGATAGCTGTGCCTCCAAAGTAATGCATATTCCACAGCCCTAATACAGAGCAGTGGGCAAATATATAGACCATGTGGAGTGTATTTCTGCTGCCTGCCTCTCACAATGGTATATGTTTGGGAATTTGAAAACTAATTTTTCTTGGCTCAAAATTCAAGGTATGCTACAGTTCTTTCAATCTCTAATGTTAAAACCCTGATAAATGCTGTGTGTGATGACTCTGCACTCCTTGCAACATGCTTTTTACACAAGGAAAGGATTTTACATTAGAAATGTTTTCAACATAAAAGTAACTATGGATCAAAAAAAAGAAGACAAGAATTAAATTCTTTTGTAATTTAGTATCTGGAAGCCTGAAGCCATTAGTCTGACTCTGAAAATGGTTTCAGAGGAAAGTAATCAGGGAATCATAGAATCATAGAATGGCCTAGGCTGGAAGGGACCTTAGAGACCATTTAATCCAACCTCCCTGTCATGGGCAGGGACACCTCTCAGCTAGATCAGGCAACACATGGGGACCGAATGGGGATCGAACCCGCGACCTTGGGACTGCATGAATCTGCAAGATGTTTTTTATTTTATGCTTCCATATAGTCAACTGTTGCTGAAACTGATCCTGACCCTTTCATCAGTTCCAGTCAAAACCATTCCAAGCAATAGGCAATTCCTAACTGCTTCATAACTCAATTAGGCTCTCAGAAGAGGTCAGTGATTTTTGGCCCAAATTTACTACTGCCCGAGCAGTTGTGAGGCAGGTGTAGACCCTTAAAATCATGCTTCTTTCTTGGTAAGAAAAGCACAGGACCTAGCTGGCCTCTGTAAAATAAATAAATTCTTCATGCCTGGGGGAAGGATAAGAGGAATCACTGAAGCACCAAAAAAGTGACATTGTGCCGAGCTCAGACTATTTATCTTGCTAAATACACAGGCCAAGTCATGCAATCTTTGTTCACATAAAACTACCACTGATTCCAAAAGAAACTGACTACATAATTTCCCTCACTATGAATAATTCTACTAAATGAATATATTTAATGCACATGAATATTTATCACTTCTAGCTTATGAAGTATTTCTAGTACCGAAATCATTGTGAGAGTAAAACAATATTCTGCATTTAAAAGGTCTTTCTACTCTCTCCATGTCTGTCTGCTGTTGGAGATACTCTACAATAATTTTAGTGAGCTTGACACTAACGTCTGCGGTGTGGTACAGATCTCAAAAGAAAGCAAATGGCATTGGACTGCTTACATGTTTCTACTGACATTAACAAAGTTGGTATTTCTCATTTTCCCCTGACCCAGAAAATTAATAATGCTCAACATAACTGAACTATTTGCATTAAATGCATTAGTGGGACATTTTCTTTCTCATCAACAAGTTCCAAATTTACCAAAATACTTATTAAGTTATTGCTTTATAAAAGTTGTATCAATTATGGGATTTCTTTATATCAAACGTCCCACAGAAATCTGTCTGAGATTTGGGAGCAAAAGAAAAGGTTCGTATTTTGTCATCTATCTATTTCAAGGGGTGCACAATATTTTTTGTAGTATATTTAAAAAAAAATTCTCAAAGTATAAATTACAATTTTGCTAAGAGCAGTTTTGTATTTATTTACATTTCTTACTCATGTGTGGGTGTGCAAATACATTAAATATCTACACAGTTAGTATGCCATATGGTAAAGTCTACAACATCTAAACTTTACCATAAGGCTGTATGTTTTTAATGAAGTATGCTTAACATTCAAAAGTTTCAGACTAACCGAGATAGTGAAAAGGACAAGAGACATAGGGTAGTTTATTTTTCACTTCCTGTAATAAAAACAAAGAGCCTACCAAGCTGTGTTTAATTTTATTGAAGTCATCCGGGAAGTAGAGGTGAATCTAGCCACAACGTTGATAGAGAAAAACGATCTGTGCTTTGGTACAACTTCTTAACTCATCACATGACACAGCGTACTGCAGCAGGTCCTGCTAAGACGCACCATTTCTGTATTACACTAAATCTGTGCTGAAATTTCATTTTAGTTACACACAAATCTAAATATATGTATATGTGGGATTTTCTTCAATATTGATCTTTACTTCCTATTGGTGGACAGGCAGAAGATTCCAAAGGCTTGTCAGCAGGTTATTGACATTCCCTGTAGAAATAGCTGGTGCTGTGCAGCCTGGACTGGTCACGTCTTACTTCATCTTCATTTAAGGTAGTTGAAGTTCTCGTTCCACGATGGTAACGGCAAAGACATTTTCCAAATGGAAAACAAATGTTGTACTGAGGTCAGTAATTAATACTTCAGAGTTCTAGGTGATGCTGGAAATGGTGTAAACAAAGTAAGCCAGAGTATTGTGACTTTGTTACTCTCAAAAGTATTTGTAAACAGTTAAGGTCTTTCATATTTACTGGAAGGATTTGAATTTTCACTTGAATGACCTCTTTGAATAAACCCAGTATTTAAAATGAAGAATCAATTCAGATGTATTTTCCTGCTTCTTTTTGAAAGACTGCTAAGTTGTATATTTCACATGGGTTTCAATCACAGCTCTCAAAATGGCCTACATTTTATTAAAAATGATCTCAATTTCTTTGTAAGACTGGAATTTTTCTGAATTTTGATTTTTAGAATTTTAACATAAAATACTATTTTGCTTTTCTATCTTTCTTGGTTTATTGCAAAACAGTTTCATAACAAGCACCATGAAAATCAGAGTGTTCAAAGCTTTGGACATAGCAGTTAATACAAATACAAAATTATGAACCTCACTGTGTTTTCCCTTCCCAGCAAAAGCATTGCTTATTCCTACAATACATTTTCTTCTGAATTGCTATTTGAATTAAGATTAGGCAAAATAGATGAGTTTTGAAGGGTGAAAAAATAGTAAGAGAAACCAACACCATGACTTTTTGTCCAAAAGCATGAACTTTAACACCCTTTAATAAAAAAGAACAGTACACATGCACATTAGTTATGTAATATTTTCCATATAAATACAAGTCTTGAATACTTCTGGGATTCCCCTCAAATCTTCAGATTTGTTACCTCTAAAAATCTAAAATTTATAAGTACGTTATCCCAGGTGTTCTAGGATTGTCTGAACTGTCCTTTGGAAATACATACTGTTGTCTGTTAACTAACAAAAACTAGAAAATTGTTTTTCATGTTATTATTTAGGTTAAGTGAATATGACTGCTTACAGATGACATTTGTTCGTACCATGATTGAGTTATAACTTGAGAATAATAAAAGCTTTCTTTTCCCCTGAAAAATGGGAAATTCTCTAAGGAAAGTTTGATCACAAACTTTTAGAAATCTAAAGCTAGGGGAAAAAAATACAGTCTGCAAATCTAAAGCAGCACAAAAGGTAGCCCAACTACTCACATTACAATTTCATTATCTGAAATCCAATTGTTTGTTCATGTCTCAAAAGTAGAAACTGGTCTCATAAGAAGTGCTGAAACTTTAAAATGTTTGAGATGATTGGGAAATTTGCTTAAGTGCATAAGCAGATCTTTTGTGCAAATGTTATGCTGTAGAATCCTAGGTATCACCTAGGAACAAACAGAGGCGGTCTTCAGACGGCTCACTCGGTCAAAGCTGCAGCGACGCGGCTCAGCACACTGCCTGCGTCTCCATACTGTGGCCTTTCCCCTCATATCAACAACTTTTCCTTCTCTTTCCTGTCAGATCTCAGGTGACAATCGTTCCATATGGTGCCCTCTCTGCGGGGTGCTCTTCTACTCTCATGTGCTTTTGTACACTCCTATGACACTCTCCTACATACCTCACACTCTGGAGTCACTGTAATTTACACTGTTCAGTAGAAAACCCTTCTCTGTGTCAGAATGGAAGAAACAGAAAAAGCAGTGGAAAATAAAGTACAGTCATTCTAGATATGTTTCTTAAATTACACTGTCTTGTTCCCTGTTCCTTCTCTTTTACCAGTCACGTCAACCTTCAATGTCATTTATCTCAGCAGTGCCTCCAGGTCTTTCCTTTCATTGTTTTTTTCTTCATGATATACTCTAAACTCTTGTCAGCAAGCTAATTGCTTCTTCTTGTTTAAATTCCTGTGAGAAGGGACAAATACATATGTCATTAAATTCATACAAAGATTTGTCCCAAACGATTTCCAATGAGCTTCTTGTGATTAATATTTTAAATCTATTTCTTATTTTTTTATGCATATAATAAAAAATGAAACAAACTCAAACGACAGAGTAGGATGTGTGTGTATCTCAGTTGAAAATATACATAATTATATTGCTTTAAATCACAACCTTTTCTTCCCTGATATTCATTATATCTATTATTTTGTCATCAGGTAGAATTGCTTGAAAAATGTGTCCATTCTTCCATGAAAAAATGTAATTTTTTTTCTTGATTATGATATGTGGTAAAGTTTAAAACTTGATTTGCTTAAAATTTTAAACAGTAAGATTCACACAAAGGTAAAGTTCTTTATTTTTTGCAAAGGAAAATTTTTAAGACCTGTGAAATATTAAGGAATAGAAATAATTAAAGTATTATCACATACAAATTAAAAGCATCTTTGAAAGTGGTGAAAAAGATTAGATACAGTAATTCCTTTTCTGTTTTTAAGAAGTTGTAGGTGCATAGGCAATCTTCTAAGTCTAGCATATTTCTGGTGAATTCATTACAGTATAGCAAGGGACTTTCATAACAGAAATTTACTTTTGACAGTCAATACCCTTTTTCCATAGAATATTAAGTTCAATGTCAAATGAAATGTTGGAACATACTAGCTGACTGGTTCCTAAATACTGTTCCAGCACTTCTCTTAAATTTTATATATTCTTACATCCATTTCTTACAAGTAGTTTTCAAAAGAAAAGTATCAGTTTATTTCACCTACATAAAATATCTGTCTCAGATTAATTGTGACAAAATGAATAAAGCCCAATAGGAAACACTAACATGTATGAACATGCTTTCTACAGGAATCGACCTGCTCTTCAGAAAATCAGGATCAATTTCAAGAACATTATGCACACTTGAGGGTAAATCCAACTGTGCTTTCCACGTGGTCAGAGATGCTGCTTTGGGGTGGAATCATTGTCATTCTGCAGCCCTAATCAAAAGGAGCTGAGGAAACTATGGGTGACTAATAGCTTGCACGGAATTTGGTGCTTGCCTGCGCACAAGAGGGAACAGTGCAGGGCCCTGTGACTCTCTGCAGTGCTTCATTCCTTCCACTCAGCTGTGGGGATGTGGGAGCATGCACCCTCATACCAGACTAGAATTCCCACTTCCCACTCGACTTTTTCCATTACAGAGGGTAAAGCACAGAAAAGTCATATCTAATCCAACACAGATATGCATTCAAAAGATTTCTACATTTTATCAATGTATGCTTCGTACTCCTCTATCAAAAGTCTACTTTATGATAACAACAAAAATGACAGTGAAACACATTTCTGTTGCTATAGAAATCTTTCTTCTGTTGATATCATAATTCATTCATCTGTGTCTACCTCTCTGAATCATTCATATGCATAAGTCTACCCTTACAACTCTGCTTTGTTCTTTGATAGGCATTATCCAAAGAAGTTAGGTTAAGGTGTGCCCTTGTGATATAAAACCACAGAATCATGTAGGTTAGAAAAGACCCTTAAGATCATCGAGTCCTATAATTCAACTAACAGTGCCAATTCCATTGCTAAACAATATCATAGAATCATAGAATGTGTTGGGCTGGAACAGACCTTTAAAGATCACCTAGTCCAATCCCTCTGCACTGAGGAGGAACATATTTAACTAGTTCAAATTGCTTAGAGCCCCATCAAGCCTGATCTTGAATGCCTCAGGGATGGAGCGTCCACCATCTCTCCGTGCAACCTGTTCCAGTGTCTCACCACCCTTGTTGTAAAGAACTTTTTTCTAACATCTACTCTAAATCTACCCTGCTCCATTTTAAAACCATTGTACCTCATCCTGTCACTACACACGCTTGCGAACAGTCCCTCACCATCTTTCCTGTAGCCCCCTTCAAGTAATGGGAAGCTGCTATAAGGTTTCCCCAGAGCCTTCTCTTCTCCGGACTTCACAACCCCAACTCTCTCAACCTGTCCTCAGATCATTTCTGTGGCTGTCCTCTGGACTCGTTCTAACAAGTCCACATCCTTTTTATGTTGAAGGCTCAGGAGCTGGACACAGTACTCCAGGTCTCAGCAGAGCAGAGTAGATGGGGAGAATCACCTATCTCGATCTGCTGGCCATGCTTCCATGATGTGATTGGCCTTTTGGGCTGCCAGCGCACATTGCTGGTTCATGTCCAGCTTTTTATCCACCAGTACCCTCAAGTGCCTCTCTGCGGGTCTGCTCTCTTGAACATCATTCCCCAGACTATATTTATAGCAAGGATTGCCTCGACCCAGGTGCAGGACCTTATACTAGGCCTTGTTGAATCCCATGAGGTTCACATGGGCCCACTTCTCCAGCTTATCCAGGTCACTCTGGAGGACATCCCGTCCCTCTGGCATGTCGACAGCACCACTCCGCTTGGTGTCATTTGCAAACTTGCTGAAGGTGCACTCTGTCCCACTGTCTATGTCATTGATTAAGATATTGTCCCTGAGTGGCACATCTACCTCCTTTTTAAACATCTCTAGAGTTGGGGACTCAACCACTTTCATTGGCAACCCATTCCAATGCTATCATGTATTGCCTGTATTGACCCATCCAGAATATTTTTTTGCCTAGAAAAGAGTACCTATATTTTTTTAACCAGGGAAGAGTATATATAATTAATAAGAGTTCCATGACTGAACATGACCCAATTCAAATCCATTAGTCACAAAACTAAGAATTTGCTTGACATATTGCAAATCATTCATACCTCTGTGTTAGGTATCAAAGTTACAACTGTTCTTGTCAACAATGAGAAAAAGTTGCTTGTAGAAGGCAGGTTCAGGCAAGAAATAAACACAGATGTTCTCAGTCAACATCCTTCCTTCCACAAGCTAGATAAAGAGCCCTGAAAACCTATTTTGGTGGCAAGAAATATTTTTAAAAAATTGAACAATGAATTGCCACAGTTATGTCTTGTCTTTGTCCCATGTTAACACAAAATTTATCAAGACACACTGTTACAGACATCTATTTTAAAATATGTCTATGACAAAATTCAATACCATCTGTATTTGAGCTGCTATGTGAAGCACCTCTTATTCAGCATTTCAACAACATAAATGTGAGGCTGAGAAGAGTCACAGCTAAAAACCAAAAAATAATGTATGGAAAGGAAGAAAATTCATGTCCCGATTTCTCTGAATTTTGACTAAAATTAAGGTCCTCCTCTTGTTATCATCAGGTGAAACAATATTGAAATAGTATGAAGAAAGTCATCTCATGATAACAATCTTCCAAGAGTGAAAAGAAAATAGAGCAAGTCCTTGGAACACTAAGAGAGTTCACATTGCAAGGAGTAGGAAAAAGACAAAGGGTTGACAAGTCCTGTCTCCTCTTGGAAAGGAGAATAGTTATCTTTCTATTGAGGAAAAGAATCAGGATCTCCTTCTATTTTTTATTCCCTATCCATACTCCTGTTCCTCTTCAACAGAGAATACCTACTGCTGCTTGTACCAACACTGCCATTGTGCTCTCCAAAGCCCTGTTCTTCATCCTTTACCTTTCAGCAGACTGACCATGACACAGTATCTGATCACTTACAGATATGTTCTTTTCCATCAAATTTACAAGCATAAGAAAGAAGCAAAACTCTTGTTCACTCAACAGGAATTAAATGTATTTTAAAAATAAAAACATTAATTGAAAAGAAACAAGAGATTTTTTTTTATAAGTAATTCATTAGCTATCATGCTTTTTCATAGTAGTGATTGAAGGACACAAATAAATGACTGCTCTTGCTAGGTTTGAAACTTCCTTCAAACATAATAAATATAAAAAAAGAAGTGAGTTTTTTCAGTTTAAATAGAACTGTACATTTCTCAGCTGAGAAGTAGTAGAGTCTTAAAAGAGCCCAAAGAACTGTTACTTCAAGATTTATTTTTTTCTTGCAGGCAGGAATGTGTATGAAGATGAATAGACAGGCAGAAAAGGAAGGAGAGGGGAGGGAAGAAACTGGAAAAGAAGGAGAGGGAGAATATAAGCATGCATTCATTGCCATGAACAATAAATGAACATAGAAAGTCAGACTGTTTTGGGGAAAAATGGATATTTGTTTCATTCGGACATATATCAAAAAAGAGTTCTATCAATTTCTTTGATGTTTTAACAATGGACTTATTTGACTCAAATACCTATGTATGTGTATATATATATACTTCTGCCTAAGTTATCTTCTGTAATTATAGTGCTATTTCTTCTTTACCTTCTTTTCTTTGTAGAAACAAGTGCAACAATACAACAAAATGTTAAAAAACTGACCATGTGTGCTTAACTCTTACAGGAAAACCCTAAGAGTTTCAGTAGTGAAACGTGTTTCCAGACCTCTGTACTTTGATAACAGGGTTGTCAGGAGTTCATTAATATTTCTGCATTGGGTATGTGCTGTCTAAAAAGTCCACAAAATTTTCTAAAGTTGTGTTAATATGAAAATAAACATTATTCATACTTCCACATTCATTGTCTAGATATTTGTGTAGGTATTCCAGCTGATTTAGTAGTGATCCTTGAGCCTCTAGCAGACACAGCTCTGGATGTTTAGTAGTGGTTATTTGTGTTTATTTATATTCAAACTCCCAAATAGGTAGAGATTTTTTTAAAAAATAGAAGAAAACTATTCTTTTTAATGATCCTCTTAAGATTTACCTTTGAATTTTCCACCTTTTCAGTGATTCCTTGTATGCTTGAAAATAAGTTTATGCTAGAATTGTGTTAATGATTCATAATGTTGTGTATTCTGTTTTTGTTCTAGTTTTGTGTCCTGACTTGGAGTAATGGAGAGAAAATTATGTTCCTGTGTTATGAAAACATTGAAATATTGAAGCTTGACTCTCTTCTATGATACATTTCCTGTGTTACTCAGAGGATCCACAGAAGACAAATTTAAACCCTGCAAAGTGGAGGTGGAAGGTATAGTCACAGTCATCCTGCTCTGGTTAATAATCTCAACTCCCTTTAAAGAAGTTATGCTCATTAAAAAGAGAAACTATTTGTCTACTGCTCAAAGAAGAACATTTGGCACAGAGACTGTTAAAACAGTGAAATACAAAATGAGCATTTTAGATAAATTCATTAATTATTAATAATAGTTATTATTATTATGCTAACAACAAAGTGAAATATATTAATTTTCTAAAGACATAAGTCAAAATCCACATCTGTGTGCATAGGGGCGAAAAAGACCAAATTAAAATGTGTGTTTAATTGATACTAAAATGCATTTTAAAATAGAAAATTTTAAACTTTCTTAAATGCAAATTTCAAATTAAATAATTAAAATACTCTGACTGACTTTTCAGCATCCATGTGTGTTAACTGCATGCAGAATTAAAGTAATAATTTTACTTCTATGTTTGTCAACTCTTTTGTTCAAATTGTTCACTAGTATTTACATTTTATGTCATATTCAAGTCAGGGAGAAGAGGCCATGGAAGACTAAATGCAAGGTGCAACATTTGGAAGAAGGATAATGTCAGACTGTTAATGCCTTCCAGATTAGTCATATGATCATATAAGTCCTACCAGTCGCAACTGAAAGAGACTTGGCGAATTAGGTTTTGCTTTCTTAACTGTATTTTCCCTTATATTCTGCATTCTTTGTTTAATAAATTCTCTCAATTTCACCCAGGTATTATGTCAGAAATATTTTCTGTGTTGTCTTCAATGAAAATTAAGTGGGATGGCAGGTCAAAATAAATATTTAAACCTAACTTTTCTATATCTTAAATTTTATTTACAACTTGTGCTCTTTAAGCTGAGTTGCTTTGAACGTCACGTCACAATGTAATGAATTTCACATTACCACTTATTTTTGAACCAACTCATAGAATTTTGTTGTAGGAAAACCTCAGCTGAACTACTCTTTCTAGTAAATGTGATTAGATTAAATTACACTTTAGTTGCCTACAACTGCAAATGTTTTCTTATGATTTTTCTTAGTACATCAGTTAGTACTATCTTCTCAACCTTATCAGTTGGTTTCTAAACAATTGTCAACTCTCCAGCTGGTAAAAAGACATGGTTTAATTACCATTCTTGCTTTCAGAGCTCACTAGTGTGTATTATCAATAATGATACCTAGTGCCAAAGATACAAGTGTGGTAGGAATTTTTTTGGTTAGATTTTTTTAATGTGTTTTTATTCGAAAATATAACAACAAAACCATAACTACTTTATTTGGAGCAATAATGTGAATTAAATTGGATGCTTTGTCCTTTTTCTTTTTATAGATACTGTTTTTGTTGTGGGTTTTATTTACGTATTTATATAAATGCTTGTACTTTACATGGTCTTAAAAACTATAAACCCTCCTATTAGAAGACTACATCATGCAATATTCAAAAAATTTACAATGTCTCTGTGTACCTTCTGTATATATTCTTTGTTACTTATAGTAACTGAACCTTGACAAGAAATTATTTACTTACTAGAATGATATCACTTGTGGATTAGAATATGTGAGCATGTATAGGTATTGGGACACTGTCCTGGGTTTGAGCTAAAACCCAGTCCTATTTAGTGATTTTTACTTTTCAGTTTAGTCTCTTCTGAAAGGCTGCACTTTCTGAAGTTCACAGCATGTTTTTGCAGACAGTGTGTGCTACTGGCAGTGATAACACCTGATGTTTACAGTTACTGCCTGGGACTGGGATGCAGAAAGGCTCTTGCTGATACTTATTCCTACAGTGACCAAGGCCACTGCTGGCTCTTGTATGCCACGCTGGGGGTGCCGGGTAGTAAAGGGGGGTCACAAGGAAGTAACAGGTTACACCTCCGGGGTGGGTAATAGACAGGACATGTGACCAACGAGA
>NW_009722383.1:0-773 GCF_000703405.1 Apaloderma vittatum
TCAGTCTCTCTTCCCTCTCGCCTGAGGCTCTGTATGTACCAACGCATCCTGGACATGCTCGACACCATCAGTCCCCGCAGCTGGCAGGCACTCACCTTCCTGCCCTCTCAAACACCATGGGCTTCAGGGAAAGGTCCTGATCCAGCAGCCTTCTCCTCTCCTTCTCTGCTGGACATTTCCTCCCCCTTTCTCCTCAGTACAACTTTCCTTTGTTCTCCTCTCACCTCCCCCTCCTCCAGCAGAAAAGAAACAACTTCCCAACATTAAAGACAGGACAGCACAACACAATAGGAAACCAAAGGAGAGAAAAGAACAATGGAGTCACCTCTTAAATACCTTGATGGCAGAGGCAGTGATTGGCCTGGCGCTGGCCAGAGGTAAGTCCAGCTCCTACCTGGGGTTGGGAGAGGGTCTCAGAGCTTCACACGAGTCCCACACAGCTCTGCCCTGGCTTTTCCAAAAAAACCCTCCAGACTCAAACCCATGACATCACTAAACAGGAATTACACAAAGTTCCTGGAGGTGTTCTGCAGTTGGCAATAAAACGCAAGCGTATCAGTAACACAAGGGCTGCTCTGAGTGGTATTGAATTTAATTATCAGCCAATGACCAACGCAATAAGCTAACATTTCCTTAAGGTCTCAAGCAGCAGAAATAGGTAGATTCTGTCTCAGCTACAAGGATCTAACAAGTGAAGTGGGGTGAGTGTGGGCTGTTTCAAAGTGCAGGGACTGTCTAATGTCATTTCCTATTCTGTTATGCACAGGTTACAT
>NW_009722384.1:0-34230 GCF_000703405.1 Apaloderma vittatum
AGGAGGGAATTACGCACATAATGGCGGTTATCAACACATATTTTTCAACCATTAAACTCAGAGATGGATGCTTGATTTCCCTTTACTCTGGTTCCCAGGAGTTAGACTTTATAAGGCTGTTGATTTTTGAGATTTTCTGTTAAAGGCATAATTGCTGAAACCCCATGAGGTTTGAAATAAGATACTGTATTATTTTCACACACCCACATATGCACAAAGCAATTTTACTAACTGAAATTAAGATTATTCCCCTTAATTAACAGAGCCTGTAAAAAGAAGGCTACCACCTAAAATGTAAAGTGAGATGGATGAAAATAGCCCCTTTTGGAGGCACAAATAAATGTTGCAGTACTTTCAGAGGCAGCATATTTGTTTAACAATGATATCAGGATAGAAGGCAGCACCACACTTTCACATAACTGGAAATTCTTTTCTCCCTTTCTGCCGTGACAGACATGTAGCCCTGCAGAAAAATGTCACTGAAGATGCTTATGCTGAAAGAATTCATGAGGTGCAATGAAGCATGTTACATCTCTGTTTCTAAACAAAGGGACTGAATCCCACTTTCAGCTGGAAATCTCATCACCAGGGATGCCTTTTGAAGGAAGGGTTGAGCCCTGCCCTGATCAGGGAGGGAAGAAATCCCCGAAAGGCTTTAACCAAAGCACTCTTCTGAGGAAGGAGAAGCAAACTCCTGTGCAGAGGGCATCTGAGAAACTCCTTTACGCCACTGGTGTCTTAACAACCCATCTGGGTGGAGGTGTCTGCCCCAAGATGTCCCCACAGGCAGTCTAGCGTGACCCAAGATGAAGCATCTGTGACCTGGCCAAGCCAGAGGGTGTCTGGGGACACAGTGTCTGCTGGGCAGCTGGGGAGGCTGATGGACACCTATAGAGGACTTGAGTAGGTCAACCTGCTTCTCTGTGTCCTTCTCGCCTGGGTACTAGGGCTGCTTGTTAGATTCCCTTTATAGCCAGGAAAAAGAGAGCTTTGTGAAGTGCCTCAAGCCTGTGATTACTGTCAGAAAGGACAGATACAACAAAAGAAGCCCCAGCGCTCTTATAGACCTCTGTGCTGCAGCAGGTTTCGTTCCTGCAGAACAAGCAGTAGTTTGCACATGCTGGCAAGGTTTTCTGGATCAGAACTCGGTGCTCTGCAGTAAAGGTACCATGTGAAGGTTTCAGAGAGTACACCTCAGCTTTATAGATCTTCTCCAGAGGTATCTGGAGACCACGTCCCTTACAAAAGCAGTCCTCTGGTATAAATTGGCATCATACAGCTGCTGTGGTGTAAAGGCCGTAAGGTCAGGCAGTTTTCAAAGCGCTCTTGGCAAAAAAAATGTATAGAATCAATGCAAGAAAATTATTGTTTAACCTACCCTAGGGAGTTTAACACGCTAGTAAGTGAAAACTGGCAACTATATGGCCTCACAGCCGTCCTATGAGATATTGAAATTTTTTGGTCATGATTTTGTTTTGCAGATACCTTTCTCAAGATCATCTTACATATCCACGCTGGAGCAGACAACAAAGGTTTTATTATTCCCACATTCTCCTTTTTGCTGTAGGCTGTGGACACGCATTCTTTAGCCTCCCAATTTAAGTAGGTTAGCGTTGTTTCCTAATGTTAATGCAATCTTTGCTGTAAGGGAATGTTGCAACTGGATATTGATTTGTTTAAAAGCAGTAGGACAAGTCATTTCTATTCTTCATAAACTTCATCTTCCCTGTTGCTCTGGCAGAGATGGAGGAGGGAGGATCTCCTCTTTCTCTCTGTAACTGCATTCCGTGTTCCTTTTCTGACTCCACTTGTTGCAAGGCCTTCATTTCACTGTGGTCACCTTTCTTATTTTTGTTTTTTTGATGATCTCTTCCCTTTCTGTGGGTGGCAGGCCTATCCCTCCCTATTCTCCTTCTGTTCCTTTCCTTCCTTCCCTTTCTGAGGCATTTGAGAATAATTTTGGCTGAAGACTTCTAGAAGAAATTCAAAGAAAACATAAAACCTCAAGAAAAACAAACAAAAAGTCTTAAGATTCAAACCTCAAAGTTCAGACTCATTTAAGGCAGGGAAATAACATTTAAAATTGCAGACCAATGCCCTGAAATTCAGCAGCATTCCCAGTAACTGGAAAGAAGATTTTAGAGCCAAAATGCCAGGTCAGTGTGAAAAACCAGAAGTGGTCCCAGCTCAACCTGTCACCGTTTCCATGCAGTTGGGTGGAAAAGCCTGCTCTCCTGGGTCTGACCACTCAGCACACAAGCTGCTTAATGTGACTTGGGAAGCTGAAGCAGAAAGTGTGAGAGTTCATTTTGGCACCTTATTATTCTCATCCTGTACTAATCGTTTGCTTTGATTTTTTTTTCATATATAAAAATCCTTTTCATCAGACTTTGCTGTTTGTCAGGTAGGTACTTATTAACCTGTCTAAGATAATCATTTGGATACCAGTGGCTTGGTTTCTTATCTTGAACATATATTGTGATCACATTTCACATGCCTATACAAATGCACACACCCAACAGAAAAGCAGATCCTGCTAAGTCTGGAAAAAATACTTCCATTTACAGGCAATATGCCTGCAGACCTCCCTACTAATGCACATTTTCACTACAGTTCCTTCGCAAGAGGAGAAAAAGGTCTGAGGCTGCTGCATTTTTAAATGCACAGATCCTACCAAAGACTCCTCCAGAGCCACAGACCAGTAACTGTCAGTCTGCAAGGCAGCTGTGGTTCATTATTAAATGTCTGTGTCCGTGCAAAATACAGACCGTAAAAATAGGACTGTGCACATGGAGTTTTGTCAGCAGATTTCTATGCTGTGAAAGCACTTGCATGTTGGTGGTCCTCAAGTCTTTCACATCATGAAAATGATCAAATCTCACACCCTGGGCCAAGATTATGGGCTTCTCCCTTACAATGCCCCATACTCCACCATGCATTGCAACACTGTACCTTGTCCCCACCCTTTTATGTGCCAAGCTAATGGATTGTGTTATCAAGTCGTCAGCTGCCCCAGAGATTCATACCTGGCTATTCAGGTAGACAATCACAGGCAGGGTGTCCTCTCTTTGAGCTGAGGGTAGACCAGGGCAGTGTGATGCAGGCAAGATCTATCCCTTCCAACAAAGCGTATTACGTGAGCCAACCCTTCACCTGTGTGCTTTGCCACATAGCTTTGTGTCCCACAGTGGGTCCTTTGGCACATTCTATCAAACCCTTCTTCATGGTAGACGAGGCTGAGAAAAACTGCTGGTCATAGGGGAGAGCCTCAGCAAGAGTGTGAGGGCTCATGTCTCAGGAGGAAAGTCGAGAGGGCACCAGAGAGGGACACCAAACAGAGCACACCAGACAACATCCACCAATGCTGGAATGTGTTCAGAGATGGTTTGCTTGGAGGTAGAGTGGAAGCAGACCCATGGCTGTTGCAAATACAGTTGCCCTCTGGATGGCTTGAATGGCCAGCTCAGCCAGTGCTGGCAGGAGGCTACCGAACAAGTTGTGAGTAAACAGGACAATTCAGCCTCTCTAATTCTCTACCAAGCTCCTCCTGATGAATTGTCATTAAGAGTGGCAGTGCTTTGCATGCCTGTGTGCTTAGGAGAAGGCAGCCAGTGCTCTGAGTGATTTCAAGACCTGTTGGGACATTGCCAACCTGTTGTCAAGTGGAAATCTTCCCACTGAGGGAGGGGAGATCTGATTGTGCCCCTGTTCTCTTATTCCGTTCTTGCCTCAGCGCTGGTTCCTGAAAAGGGATCATGTGTGTGGAGGTATTATTGGTAAAGCTAACTACATTTTTTCCAGTGAAAAGGTTCTATAAAACTTCCTTTCTTTCTCTCTCTCTCTTGCTCCACATCTTCCAATAAAAAAATTCAGGTTTTTTGTCTTCTTAAAGAGCAAAATGGTTCATTTTCAATTCTGGAATCCCAAAGAGTAATTTTCATGACATTATCAAAACAAATATAATAGGGAATACAAATAACTTTTTTGTGGCCAGATCTGCTTGTCAGGATTATCTTGTATTTGTGCTACAATAGTGCATTTATGATCAGCCTGAGGATACCTCTGAAGATTGAAACTGGCAGTCCACTTAAGCTCTTTCACAGATGATTACAGCAGTGCTGCTGAAAGCAGGATAGCAAGGTCTAAGCTAACAAAAGTCACTCGAGCGAAGAAGAGCATAAAGAGCACTGTGACAGAGAGACTGCTGTTTATTCCCAGCGCTGTTCAGGCTGGTCAAGCAATCAGGCTGAGTTTGTGTGCGATGAGGATGGTGGAACCCACCAATCCGTAAACCAGAGCTGCATGGACAGGGCTGGCTTCTGCCAGCAAGTGGAATCCTTGGACAATTACCCACCTTCCTACAACATTCTGAACATCAAAGGGAGGCATAAATTAGCACAAAATACTTTGTCCATGCAGAACTTGTAGTAATAGAAAGAATACGAATGTTGACAGTTTTCAGATACCATGGGGAAAAACACACGTGTCAATGGGGGATGTAGTGCCTGATTGATATCGCTTCAATCACTGTACCAGAGGAGTAAAAACAAATCCATAGTACTTGCTTACAGCTCAGTTAGTCAGCCACAGAATAATAGCCACTTTCAACCTATAAAGGCACATTATCTGGAACCACAACAATGCCAAGCTGCAACTTTAAGGCTCATACTTTTGAGCTACTTGGTATTTCCGGGAGAAAAGCAGATGAACTAGCCAATGAATACGAACTTGGTTCATTTAGCCAGTGATGACACAGCTCATGTTGACAAAAACATCTGATCAGATCTCCTCCCAGATTGCATCAGCTATAAAAACATATATAAATTTTCACTTGTTACATGTATATCGTGCATGCCTAAGGAGAGTTTTGCAGGCAATATTGCTATTCCAGTTCGCATTATGATTCTTTCCCACTCTAGACCAATACAGCAACATCAGCAAATCTTTGTATTTTAGATCTGCCCTAACCTGGAAGTTCTAGGGAGTGTGAGGCTATTTCCTGATGCGCTTGGATGCAAGCCACATTTGGTACGGCTCCAACTTAGATGTGCTGGCCCTTCACTTCAACCCTTCGCTTGCCAAAATCTAGGGGTTTGGAGGCTGGGCGTAGCTCCCTGCTAACATATTTAAATGTCATGTGAATTTGTGCAGACAGTTTCTGAAGGCATTTTGCTGATCCAGGCTGAGGTGATGCTTCATGTATCTCAAATGGAAGCTTCTTCTTGCACAGAGGCTGCTTCGTGAGGGGATCCCCGAGCGAGGGATCATGCTATTGTTTGCTTGTGTTTGGAGGATCAGACATTTGTGTCTGTATTAAAAATAAACAGTCTCAAGAAATAGCCAACTCCAGAAAATCTCTCTCCAAATCAGAAGGAGAAATTGCAAGGCAATGGCATGTGAAGCACTATGGTTTTGCTTTTACGTTTTTTTAAGAGGTAAATATTTGAACTTACCTCTGTCATCCATATCATCTCCAGCATTGACCAGAAGACCAAACCCTGTGCAGCAATCTCATGACTTGGAAGTATTCACTCAAGTCTATTTGTCACATGAAGCATCAATATGTTATTCCATTTCTTTTGGATTTTGCTCCTCGTACTGTTTATAATGAAGATTAAGGAAAGAATATTGTTTTAGCCACGCCACAAGGAATCTGAGATGCTTATTTTTATCATAGTCCTTCCTAAGAGGTTTGCAATTATTTTTGCTGGCAAAATGTAATTTAATTTTCTTCTTAATATAGGAAGGAAAAAGCCTATTGCACTACGTATTTTGCTTTTGAAAGTGTCAAAAGCCCACTATTCTTTTCTACCTTCCTGCTACATGCTGAGTGTTCATGATAAGGAATTGTAGCATATCAGATTTCAGGGAGAAAGTGAACTTCAGGTGCCTTGAGCACTTTTTCCCCTTTCAAAGTGCAAGTATGTCCTCTAATACGTCATTTCTCAAAACTGGATAAAAAGATTTTGGACATGACATTGAAAAAGTTCAACTTTTACCTCATACTTTTCCACACGTCATTTAGTTTGTTAATGGAAAAGATTTCACTTTTTATGCAAAGACTATGACTTTCATAGGATGTGGGGGCTTCTCAAATAGGCATGAAAAATCAAGGTCCCTTGCTTTGCCTTCTGACATGTGACAGATTCATTTTAGGTGCAGGTGCAGCACTTGTGAATAGCAGCCAAAGAAGTGGCCCTTATCTGTGCCGAGAAGTGGTGACAATTGTGTCACAGGCTCATATTTGGGTGTGCTTGTTTTTGTTTGCTGTGCACTGGCAACACAAATCATTGCTTCTTGGTGAGGATGGGTGCTTGCCCAGTATGTGATATCCCTGATTTTCTCCTCGGTGAACTGATGACTTTGGCAAACCTCACTTCTCCTCCAGCTGTCTGACAGCTTAGTCACATTACACAATGTCACCTTCTACTCCAGATGAGCTCATGCCACTCAAGACCTTCACAACAGACTTGAGGTGGCCTTAAATGAATATCTAGGATGTTAAGCTAAATACACTGAACCAGCTTCCCAAAAGGATTTGCCCTATAGACTACAGAAGCTAAAATATCTGAATAGTGGACCAAAGACTGCCAAACCAGTGAATCACAATGTCAAGCTCTCTCTGTTTTAATTAATTATTGCATGTACAGTGTTACTCATTATCCATAATTGGAGCAGTTGTACAAGGGAATATACTGTAGACTACTAATCTGGGCAAGGGTGAACTCTTCTAAAGAAAACAGGGTCACGAGACTAGATCACACTAATTAGTGCTTGAAGAGCAATGACAATTTAGATGTGATTATTTTCAGCAGGGTTTGATCAGCTTTTCATGCTGGCATTGAATCTAAGCAAGCCAAAGGAGAGAGACAATTCAAGGTGATGATTCATGCTTTTTTTATGGAGAGTAAATAGAGCAAAGAAATGAGGGGGAAGGAAGAGCAGAAAAGAGTAGCAAGAGGTGGAATGGACATCAAGAAAGAGGCAGAGCCAAGCCTTAGGAAGCTATTATGTTCCAAAAATGTCACAGGGCAAAGTGCCTGGATTAACTATGGAGAAGCCAGGGACCCCCATCAGGCAAGTTCCAATGCAACCTGCTGAGCTATGGCTGTCTCCTGCATGGCCAAACTCCTCAGATAAGAAAAGCAAAGAGCAGCCCACATTGTGAATCTTGATGGAGTTTAGGTTTGAAATTGCACTGAGCCCCTTCTGAGCAGAGGTTTAAATGGAAAAGCGGATACCATATGGAAAGCACGAAGTGCCAGAAGTGCTAGATATCTACAGACTCAGAAAAAATTAATGTCTTTTTGCACCTGGATTGCTGTTTCCTCTTGTGTTTCTAATCAATAAATTGAAAGGGCATCTAAGCTTTAAAAAATACCAGTAGCCACCCTAAACTGTGCTTGCACAATCCTTAAGGCAGGATTTTACTGTCGATGAAATAAACAACTTGTGAACTATAAACCCTCCCTTTACGAAACAGCACCAAGAATAAAATGTTTGTGGCAGCCCTCTGGTCAGGTGAATCTGTATAATAAATAACAGCTATAAATATATACTCAGAAAGTACAGGCAAAGGGCTTGGCTGTTCCCGGGGCAGAGGCAGTGGGGCAGTTGTAATGTTGACAACTGACATGATCAGATGTTTTTCCCAAAAACTACTGAGACAGCTGAGTTCCAGTGAAGTGACAGTAGATGGGCATTGGGCTTTTTTTGGAACTCATCCTGTGTGATTTGAAAGTGGAATTCTTCTCTGCTAAGAGACACATCAGTTGTTTGCAGGCAATGCAGAAGCACCTATGCGAGACTATCTACCCCATCCTCAAAGGAGTGTCTAAGAGCTGTTGAATTGTTTATTCCCATGTGTTTATTCTCTCCACTGATTACAGAGGGAGAGCACAAGATTAGTTTGCATTAGATATCACACATTTAGGCAGGCAAAATAAGGTAATGTCATCCTCGAGAGTCCTTCTATGAACTACAGGGAAAGATAATATGAGCCCCTTTTATGAAAGCAGATATAACAGTGAGACCCAGCAGCTAACTTATAAGAGATGTGTGGAAAGTCTTTGCCTCCTCTGACCTAAAAACCTGGTTGTTTCCTAGAGTGAGAACAGAGTGGAGCCCACTAGGTCCTGCTCTGCTTGTCCACAGTGAAGAATGACGCTGTGCCAGCCCAAGAGTGGTAACTTTTGGCATTTTTGTAACAACTGGGAGATCCAGATACTGGGCTGTGACTGGGACAATGAGGCATGACCTCAGTACAAATTAAAAATCAGGATCCAACTAGCCATGGGCTCCAAGTATCTCATAAATCCACTAAGCATCCTTTTTTGTAAAATTTGAAAAATAAGGAAAAGCCTCAGTGATGATGCTAATACTTGTTTGTGCCTGTATTGCTACTACCATGAAAAAAAGCAGAATCTGCCTGAATGAGGCTGCAAGACTTTGGACTGTTTTGTCTTTGTGCAGTGGGGAGGTACGTGGAATTTTTGCATTTTCTGCAAAGAAACTTAACTTTACTCTCAAAACCCCAGCCTGTTTCAGTTGCTTTTCTAAGTTCAATATTGCCCATCACTCAGGAAAAAGTAGACGAGCTTCTGCATATTGACCATGGGACAAAAGTCTCCATCTAGTTACCGTGGAGGTGCTGGAGTTGCAACACAAGCTCACACCTACCTGTGCCTCCTTGTATCAACCTCACGTGCCCACCTGAGCTCCTGGCAGGTCCCAGTGTCACATGAGCCAAGGTGTGAAGGGCTGCCCAGCATTTGGTGTGGTTCCTCCTGGAAGGGGAGGTCTGTTAGGGAAATCTCTTGCCACAGGCACATTGAGATAAGTAGCTAGAGTTAGGCTGCTGAGAGTCCTTCAGAAGCATTTTTCCGTCTTGCATTTTTGCTGGGAGGGCAGAATTCTGTTTCTCTCCCACTCTCTGTGGTATTTGCATGGATGCTTGAGATGAGGGTTTTGTTTGGTGCCGACCCTATAAAAAATACCCCCAACACTACTTATAAACTTAATATACGTTAAAAAAAAGAAGAAATAGTAAGCCTTTACATGGACAAAATCAGAATAAGAGATAATAATAACATATGTATAATATATAATACAATAATACAATAATACAATAATACAATAATATAATAATATAATAATATGATAATGGAATAATATAATAATATAATACTATATAATGATAATATATATATAATAAAATAATTTATATAATCATATATATTATCCTAGGTTGTAAATAAACAAGAACTTTCTTAACTTAATGCTTTTAACAAGATGAACAAATTTGATCAAGAAAGAATGCCAGTTTGGTAGTTTGTGAATTTGTAATGTATTAGGAACAATTTTCCAAACAATTGTTATCAAAAAAAAATTGGTTTTTTGACAATAGTTTTGGTCTTTTAAGTACATTTTGTTTTAATAGCTAGTGTATTTAATTTAAAGCATACTAAACATAGGACTCTAGTCCACTAGCAAAAAAGAATAAAATTAAAACATGATAAGAATTCAAATGACCAAATTAACATTTAAGATGGACATGAACTTAAGTCTTGGAATTATATGGATTATTTTTTTTATTCCTTACTTCAACAGAAAAATCTACATCAGAGTAAATAACTTGAAATTTTTATTCCTTACTCCAAATACACTTGAAAACCCCTTATATCCCAGACACTTAGACTGAAAAAAAATTTGAATTTGAGCTAGACTTGAAGCTGGGAAGTTCATTCTCAGAGCAGAACTTCGTCTATGAGTGCCATCCTTCTTTGCAGTTGTGGCTTAGGTGTCAGTGCAGTTTATATACAAAAAAAATTGAGAATTTGCTGTTGATCCAACCCAGTTCAGTCCCACCCTATCCAATAAAGGACTTTGGACTAGAGACAGGTAAGTCTCCAAAATCAACCAAAAGGAGTTTCTACTTCTGGGGTACTTAAACTCATTAAACTTTTCAGGTATGATTTCTTAGTGGCTGAAGACATCCCAGAAAACATCAGCTTCAGTGGCACATCTGTTTTGGATAAGGTGCTGTGGCTGAGGCAATCTCCCTTAGCCTTCTCCTTCTGGATACGTGTACTCCTGGGTCTTCTCCTCTTGTGGCCAAGGTACCTCTCCAGTGGTGTCCAGGCTGAGTCAGTCAGTTCTTGCATCCTTTCTTGCAGGTTTGCCTGCAAGATCTTGTCTATTAGGTACTCTCAGAGCACATATAATTCAACAAGTCTTCCACCAAGTACAGTCAAGGACACCCTTCTTGGTGGGAATGGTCTCTACATTTTTACCAGAACACTGAATAATCCCTTCTGTTGGAGTGCTGTGGACACACTGGAGTTAGATGGTGGACACCGAAAACATCAGTAATCACTTTGTAAAAGGAGTGGCCATACTTTGATTTTGAGAGGGGCTTGATTTTTCCAGTATGATGAAGGTCCTGTCTGGCACACAAAAGGACCCTCAGGTGACTGACTTGATGCTTAACATAGTTTCAAGACTGCAAGTGAACATGGGAGAACAGGTACCTGATGAACAGGACAGCTGAGGGCATGTGCAGAGGCTCACCGGTACACTGTGTAACGGTGGTGCTCAAGGAGTGTTGAACATCTACAATTACTGCAGTCCTGGTTTATAAGCCTTGCCTTTTTTTGCCAACAGGTCATGCAAAAATTTTAGGCATGATTGTAATTCAAGCCTAAAAGGAGACTATGGCAGAGCTGAAGGCTAGAATTGACTGACCAGAACATGAAAATACATTTAATTTTGGTGTCTGAGAGCTGCACAAAAATACAGGGAGTAAACAACTTGCACTGGAAGATTAAGATGACCCAAGGCTCCAATAAATGCCTGACAAGATTAGATTTGATTTTTCTTTCCTGAGGTCAAGCTGTTCTTTGTCGTGGTAAATTTATTTAACCATATTAACCTGCTTAGAGATATATTTTGTTCACACTTTCCAATGCACTGCAGCTAAGCCCAGGTCATCCTTTAATATTGTATCACGAATGGATACCTCCTTGTCTGACCAGTGAATGACCTCCTACTCCACCTCAAATAAGTATGAAGTTTTCATCTCTGTGGCACGAGCATTTGCTATTATTAGTACCTTAGAAATATTGCTTTTGTTGTCTATTTACGAAGGACTACAGGCAGAAGGTAGCAGGTATGTGTGCATACACGTGTGTGCATGCAAGAGACCTCTCTTAAAATTGAGTGGCTTGGCACACAAAACCTTCTCTATCTGTTTACATTCCTGAGGCACATTCCTTAATATATCTGTAGTTAAACTGTTCCACAGCCTCTAATGTACATGGTATGCTGCCTACCTTTTCTGAGCAGGGAATTGCTGAGAACATTTAGTGCCCGTGGAGAACAGACACGTCCCTGACACGAACACAGCAGCAACGTGTTAATACGCTCTGCTAATGCTACTTAATCCTGAGGACAATGTATTGGACTTTCTGCATATGATCTTAATATAGCATGGGAAGGGGAAATTGTTTGGTTTGGGGTGTGGAGAGGTGAGCAGGAGGAGGAGGAGGGAGTGGAAAGTGTTTAAATAGCTTCGATAATGACCTCAGTGCTGGTGGAGGACTCCTACGCAGCTGAGGGGCTATGCTGAGTGTTTGAATTAAGCAAGATCTGGCTCAATGTGTCAGATAATTTGCAGTGTTATGGGCTGGGCAGTGTTCATTCAAGATAGAGGTAAGAAGCAGTTGTACTGCTATGGGAGAGCAGGTGGGGGGTTACTTTCTCAGCCCTTGAAGACAAGTGCCATTGCCTGTGACCTTTCAAGGCCAGAAGTATTAGATGAAATATAAAGGTTTGCAAAATAGTAACCAGTCCTGCTCATGCATCCAAAATTTTCTCCCAGCAACTTGAGAGCTGACCCTCTTCCGTGCAGGTTTGTTAATCTGGGCAAGGCATTCCCATGAGGACCACGCTATCCTATGGCATTAAAGAACTGAAATGGGGACCTCCATGTGTGGAGCACAGGGCGAAGATGCTTGTGAGTTCTGCTGTGTCTGCTGTATGAGAGAAAATGAAAGATCTGGAAGAGGTGAAAGTGGATCTACAGATCCAAACACAGGGGATCAAAGAGAATGCAGAAGACAGCTGGAGAACCTCCCCTATGAGGACAGGCTGAGAGAGTTGGGGCTGTTCAGCCTGCAGAAGAGAAGGCTGCAGGGACGCCTTGTAGCAGCCTTCTAGTATTTAAAGGGGGCTACAGGAAAGGTGGGGAAGGACTCTTTATGAAGGAGTGTAGTCATAGGGCAAGGGGTAACTGCTTCAAAATGAAAGAGGGTAGATTTAGATTAGACATTAGGAAGAAATTATTTTCCTTGAGTATGGTGAATCACTAGAGCAGGTTGCCCAGAGAAGTTATGGATGCCCTCTCCTTGGAAGTGTTCAAGGCCAGGTTGGATGAGGCTTTGAGCAACCTGGTCTAGTGAGAAGTGTCCCTGCCCATCAAGGGGGTTGGATCTAGATAATCTTTAAGGTCCCTCCAACCCAAACCATTCCATGATTCTATGATTCTATGATTCTCCTGGGCAGAGCACTGGGCTGCAAATGCAAACACTGGTCTGCACCCCTTATTTTATGACTCCTCTTACTTTTATATGTAGAGTCAGCTTTGAGGAATACCTTGTTCCATCATCAATGTGATGTAGTGCATCAGTCATTTGGCCAAAGCTCTCAGGTAAAGCAAGCAGCAACATGCTACAACTTCTCAAGAGAATCTATATATACATCTGTTTCGTTTTCTGAAGTAAAGACCACATCAAAAGAGCCAGTTATGCAAGCGATATTTTAAATGGAGTAGCAAAGTACTGCTGCAAATCACCTTTTTCACTTTACTAGGCTTCCTGGTGTTAGAGGCCAGTATTTGGGAATGTGATATTCAACAAATTGGTGAGTCACTGGAGTTTATGCAACAAGTCCTTTATATAACACCTTGCCTGATCTTTTTTAATGCATGTTAAAGAAATGAAGGAATCACTTCAGCATTATGGAAGTATATTTTCTGGAGGTGAGAGGGGAAAGCAGTCATATATCTGAAGTTCCTTTTATTTTGAGCATTTGGGAACTAAACACCCTTCTTACTTGGTGCTGGTTATTTTTGTACTGGCAGAGATTCTAAACTCCCACACTGCTGAGGGCTTCAGGGTGCAGACTGCAGGGAGGCGTCTACAGTAGATCTCTACTTCTTGCTGGTTGCTCCAGCAAATCCACAGTCCATCTTCACAATTCGAAGAGGAGGCTGAGGGGGGACCTCATCATGCTCTACAGTTACTTGAAAGGACATTGTAGAGAGGTTGGTGCTGGTCTCTTCTAACAGGTATTTAGGGACAGAACCAGGGGGAATCATTTCAAGTTGCAACAGGGCAAGTTTAGGCTGTACATTAGGAAGAAATTCTTCACAGAAAGAGTGGTCAGACACTGGAATAGACTGCCTAGGGAGGTGGTTGAGTCACCATCCCTGGATGTGTTCAAGTGTCGTTTAGCTGGGGTGTTGGGTGATATGGTTTAGGGGTGAACTTGTAGTGTAGGTTTAATGGTTGGACTCAACGATCCCAAGGGTTTTTTCCAACCTGAATTGTTCTATGATTCTATGAATCCAAGCAGCAGCTGCTACTGGGGCTTTCACATATGATTACATCTCCACGCTGCTTCCAGCATCTCCCTATGTCTCCTTGACCCCATCCTGGTGCTCCTTCCACTGCATCATTCTGGAAATGGAGACAGATTGAGCAGTACCTGTTTATGGGGAGTGCACCATGGGGAGAGTGGTGGGCCACAGAAAAAATATGACATAAGGGAAACAACCAAGTAGACCTGCATCAATGATGAGAATCAGTAGAACTGGTGAAGCCTAAATGTGTGCCCAGGGGAGGAAAGCTGGTTTCTAGTCATATCTCAAAGATCTTATGCAAAAGCTAGCTGTGATCATGAAAGAACCAGTGAAGGAGACAATGCTAACTGCAAACTTGAGCCTTCTCTGCTTGGGACCAATGTCTGCTGATTTCACCTTGCACAGCTCCAAAATGAGAGTTGCCATCTTGATACCAACCAGGAGACAGACTACTGCTCCTGCTACTGTTCAGGAAACACTGTTTGCTGGCATATTTGGACTCTTTCTTGCATGGGTTTATTCAGAGCAGTCATGTGCTTGAGCAAAGATCAGTGGTAATTTATGATGTCTGTTGAAAACCCCCTGAAAATCAGTTATTGATTAAATTCTCATTATCATTTGTAATAGATTACTGTGCTAAGGGAGCTGTTGGGCACATTCGATGTGATTTGCCTGGGGATGTGGCAAAGCTTGGTCAACACAATCCTGAAGTTAAATACTGCTTTATTGTACTTTGCTTTCTGCTCAGCGGGCGTTTATGAGCGTTAGGAATGTAAACATGAAATTTTGACTTCAGATAAGAAAATCTATCCAGAAATGTGTGGTAACTATGCAGCCATTTGTGTGCATCTGCCACCCTGTTCCTTTGTCACTTTGAAACATATGTCTTTATCTCTCATTTATGTTTTAATAGCGACCATAATAGTAACCACTCTGCTTACTGTACAGGGCTGTGTGCAGAGAGCACATCGCTGAGCGCTGAAACACACATGGCTGTGCAACTGCAACACTAAGAGGGATGAACAAGAGAGCAGAAAAATAAAACTTGAGGATGGATTTAAAATACCACAACTCAGCTTCCAGTCCTGCAGCTTGGACCTGTCAGCCCAGGATCTGAGCTGGGAAGGAACGAGGGAGGAAACAAGGTCAGATGGACTCCAATATGAGCAGAAGCCAGGTTCACATCTGTCCGTGTTCCTGCCACAACACAAATAAATACCAGCCTGTAGTCAAAAGCCCATAGCGCTTACCCAACCAAACTGCTGAACTGCACCATTTACTGGGGAAGTTCTGCCTTCACAGACTTCATCATCCTGCCCAAACCATCAGGTTCTGATCAAAGATAACCATTCCCAAAGGGCACTAGTATTTTGAAACTTCAGACAGCTGCTGGGTTGCCCATGGACCTTTGCTGAGAGGGCTGTTGGGAGCAGACATGTGTTTATTGAGAACTTACACTGCATTTCTCAGGAGCTGCAATGTCCTGTAACATTCTTTTAAAAAGCTGCCTCAGTTAAAGGGAAGTATTACTTCCCCCATGTTATTTTTATTGAAAACAATGAACATTATTATACCCTGTGCTGGCTCTGGTAAGTGTGAGTGGGAGAAAACAAGTCACAAGTTTTAACTGCTAGACGGAATGTTTCATTGCCTCTTGAAAACACCCCGAAAGCTAGGACAGCAAAGCTGCAGCCACAGCTGTGTTTCAGGTTTTGCATTCCTCCAGAAGAGGAATTTATCACTTGCACTGGTGGCAGATGGACAGGTCACCACCCAGACCCAGAGGATTATCCCTTTTGCCTTTCTTCCCACAACAGCACAGGACCAGAAGAATGCTTTACCAGGTGTCTGTACCATTCGATTTTTCAATTGCATTTTAGAGTTTAGAAAGGCACAAATAAATAAATAAATAAATAAATAAATAAATAATAGATTGTGGGAAGCAAACAATTCAACTGAAGACTTCACATGTAGCCATCCTAGAGTGCTCATTGCTAAGTTGGGAAAGTGCTCTTAGGACAATCTGTGGCTAGAAGTGTCAGGGCAACATGTCAGAAGTGATATGATATCCATGAAGGTCTTTAAACATGAGTGACACAAACTCTGTATGCAAACTGCTGCAGTTATGTAAACCATACCAACCTGGAGAAGGGTTTGCAGCCCAGAATCACATTCTGCCTTTTCCAGCTGTGTCCAGTAACTTGATAAAGACCATTTCCTCTTACACTCCTTGTCTCACAGTCTAGTTTTATTGTTCCAGCATCCTTTAAGCACAGCTGCAAGGCTGATCTTCTCTGTTTACTGATCCCTGTCCTTTCCCACCATTTCTCAGACCACCTTCACTCTCCTGCCCAGAGATGTTCTGCTCCACAGGGCAGGGTGTGCTGAGACTGGACCTTGGTGTAACACTTGGGGCAATCCTGTTTATGCTTCTCCTCCAGATCCACACCAATTGCTGTTTACTTGTGCTTGTTCTACACAGATAGGCTGCAGAATTCCTCTCTTCCTCTGCCTTCAGACATGGTTTCTACCCAGAGGTCCCCTAGCCTGGAAATTCACTGCTAAAGTCTTAGTGCTGAGACGCTGATGAAAACTCAGCAGGGGACAAGGTCCCTGGATCTCCTGAGATTTGCATCTCTTGATCTTTGAGGGCTGCTTCTCACCCAGGTATTGCACAAAGCAACCCCAGCTTCACCAAAGAACTCTGAATTATAAAAGAAATGCCATTTGCAACTGGAAATCCTCACTTTTTTCGTTGGAAAATAAACCAGAACTTTTCATTTGAGGTGATGTTTAAGGTGTTTTCTTCTTGGGACTTCTGTCTGAAATGACAAATTCTTTAATCACACTTTCCTAGAATACATTTTAGATTTATTTGCATCTGCATTTTCCCATGAAAGATGAAGATTTCTCAGAAGATTGCCAGCAGGCTGCTTTCACAACCACAGAGTACCTGAGGTATGTTGAAGGATGCAGCATGTGTACAGACAGACACACACACACAGACTCCCCTCTCCACCACCATCCCCTCATAAAGGGTATTTCTCCTACGGATTGCAAAGAAATATCTTATTAATATTACATTGTTATTAATTAGGAATAATCAATATTTAGTGTCATGTCCTTGGTGGATTGCTTGTGGTAGGCTGGATTAGGAGTCTATGCTACTGGGCATTTCCCACTCCAATGGGATTGATGGGGAGCAGTGACTGGAGGGAGGCTTTACCCTCATTAATGTGGCAAAAAATACATCTGCCTGGCTGCTCTACAAGAGCAGAAAATCCCAGATAAGGTGTGGGAGAAGAGCATAGACCAGTGCTCTACAGATACCACACCAGATAACACTGGAATCCTTTACATATTCAAGCAAGACCCCAGGATGAGTTTGATCCACCCAAGGAGTATTTCAGGAATGCACTTGAGACCCTGCGGGGAAGAGCCCAGTCCTCAGCAGGTGAGGCTCAACTGGATTTTAATGGGAAGAAACTTGAAACAGGGTCCCTGGGTGGGAGGCCAAGGTGCTGGATCCTGAAGGAAACACGGAATTGAATTGCACATGGTTTCTCTCGATGAATAAATCCTGTAAGGTCTGATGGAAAATTATACACCTGAGAGGATATTTTGAAATGTCTTCCAGGAATTTATCTTCTTGTTAGGTATTTCACAAAAAAAGCTGGGCAAGATACTGCATTCTTGCATTGCTGTAGAGAACCAAATGCTCATGAATTACCTTGGAGTTTTGTCAGGAAGGGTAAAAAGCCAAGATTTTGTGTTACTATGTCATTTTTAGCACAATCTGCAGTGTCCACGGAAGTGACTTGTTCTGTCACGCTTGGGCTTGGTAGGATGCCCCGTGCTAGACAGGCTGGTAGAACATGTTTTCCTGGATGGAAAGTAAACCTGCAGAGGAGGGTGGGGAACAAGGATTTCTTCTTCTCCTGACACAGCTTCACAGTTTCTTTGGGTGGAGCTCTTAGAAGAGATGAGAACAGCACTTCTGCCAGAAAACCTGTGAGAAAGCCTGCTGTAGGCTAGGTATATTTGCTAGATATATTTGCTAGATAACATCTAGTGCAGGTAACCTTCCATACACTGAAGGTTAAACTTTTCAGTGTCTGTCAACTGAAATTCAATTTACAGGAATGCTAATTAATCCCAGTTGGGACTCTCAGTACAAACTGAGAGTCTTGGGGCCATATTTTGTATCTTTTCTCCTTCCAGAGAGTATTTACATTGCAAAAAGTCAGGCTTCTAACAACTAACACTGGGAAAGCTTTGCATTTCTGAAGAATTTGAATAATGCTATTCCAGCCCATTTGCTGCAGATTTTGTTTCACAAAAGTAACATAATCATCATAAATAACAGTTTTTGTATGGTATTGTGCATGCCATGGATTCATATGGTAATTCCCTGAAGCATCTGTTCCTCCATATTCATAGGTCCTTTAAAGGATCTATGTGTATAGCCCTTCACATCCTAATATTTCTTGAATTCTGCCATAGATTAAGAGGGTATTTCTCATATGCATGTCAGTACAATATGGAATATATTAAAGACACCTCAGCTAGATATGCTCTGAAAGATCTTCTTCACTCTGTCTTCTTGAAAGGACTTCTTGGAGGATGGGTAGAAGGGAGTATGTAAAGTACTTTGTGAGGAACTGGGTGGCATTAAGTCTGCAGCTGTCTTGGGCAACTCTGACTTCCAGAAGCAGGACTGGCAATGCTCTCCAAACCTGGTTAAGTGCTTTTCCTTTCCAACAACCCCTTTTTTTTTCAGGCATAATTTAGACTGAAACTATTTGCATATTTAAAGCGTGCTGTTTAATGGTGCCTTTTCTGACACAGGCCCTGAGTGCAACTGCTGCTTCACAGACTTTGGTAGGATTTGTCTGGTTGGGAAGCAGATCTGAGATGGGCCCTGCAATGGTTTAGGGAAGAAATGTAGAAAAAAAGACACTTGACAACTGATAAGCTCCTCAGACATCAGTCGTTAAAACAAAATTATGCCAACAGCGGAATTAATACAATTAATTAATTAATACAATTTGTTGTTCTGGGCATTAGTGAGTTTAGCTAGTGTACCATGTACTATACTTCTGTTTGTGCAATTGTATAGTGAAGGTGAAAACTGGGCTTCCACTGACTGCTAGTCAGTTTTATATTGACATTTCTTAGTCACAGTAACATCCAGTTACTCAACTAATCTGGTCACAAGGCCAAGACTTCCCATCACAAGTCATCCAGGGTCTCTGCTGTTCAGTAAGAAAGATTCTTAGTGCAGGCCAGCAGCAAGAGTGGTAATAACATGAGTTTTGCCCAAAGAACACCTATTTTCCCTTCAGCATACAGAGATATAGAGCTGGAGATGGGAGAACAGACACATCCTCTTGCTCCATGTCCAGAGAGTCAATACTTGTGTTATGCCTTGTTTAGGGGTGGAGTATATGCAAGACTTGGAGAAGCCAAGAAGATATTTTCTCGTTACAGCGAAACACAGCTAATCCACCCCAAACTCAGAGAGCTTCACTATTCTAAAATCAAATCGACAATGTGTTGCTAATTCCTCAGGCTCTTCAGAAATCTCTTACTCCTCTGCCATATTCAGTCCCCCTGCTGCTAAAGCAAGACCCCTCTCCTAGGAAGCACTGTCTGTGTGGGTATTTCATGTCTTCTGTCACCATTATCTTTTTATTTGATATTCTGTGAAGATGGCATCAAACAGAGCTTTTTGGTTTATTCAGTTTTGTTCAATTTGTACTCTACTAACTGATCAACTGTAATTCCTTGTCATGAACCCAGAGCGGGGATTTCTCATTCAAATCCTGGGCAGATCCATGCTTAGCTTCTAATAGCAAGATTTTTCAGACTGTTAAAGTTATCTTTTCTTTCATTTTTTTGGATAAACAGCAGCAAAAGAGGAGATGGTACTGCTATATCTGTGTGTAAAGGGTGGTACTCCCCATTCACTACTGGCTCCTACACAATCCCTGTGTGACTAAGAGACCTATATCCTGGTCCACACTCATTTCCTTAAGAAGTTCATCACCTCTGTTCCCCTTTGTCATGTGCTTAGACAGATTTTTTTTCTTTCCTGACCCCAGGCCTGCAGACTTCAAGGAAGGGATTTTCAGAAGTGACTTAAAAGAGTTTATGTCTTGAATAATCCCAACTCTCTTAATCTTTTAGCTCCAAGTTGTGGCATGCTGTGCTGTTACGAGTATCAGTGCATGTGCAACACATAGAGTATAGTCATGGCTCTGGTATGGGGAAGCTGATGTGTAAGTCAAGATTTTTCTCTGTAGCCACCCTTGAAGACAAAACAGTGTGTCACCTTGGCTGGAGGAGCAAGGTGAGTCATCAGCTGTGATGACTTCATTCTACCCACACAGGAAGCAGCGTGAAATGATCACATGTCTCTTCATTTGCTTGTGTGCTGGAAAGCACATTGAAGGGTGAAAGATCTCCACATGAGTTCAGGGCAGTACAGGGAGTTTTAAAATGGTAGAGAGAAGGAACCTACAGACATTCGTAGGAACCACTTAGCGGGAGGGGGAAGAGATGGACACTCTTTTATCAAGAAAAAGAACTAATATTAGAGAAGGTGAAAAACACCTAGGAATTCAGAGAACTGGCATGAAGGATGTTACCTGAAGCCCTCGTTTTTTATTTCCTTTGGGTCTTAGTGTGTGGTTTTTGTAATACTGATGCCTGAGGAGAAATGGTTAATTCAGAAATCTAGTGTAAGCCCTGTTGTGTTGGTGCATCTGCACGTGTGTGTGCACCTTCCTCAATGGCAGTGGTGGTAAAAGCTCTACTGGATGTACAGGGAAGTCTGATGGCTCCTTACCAGCCACGGGAGGTGGTGTGTGTACAAATACTAAGGTTATATTAGGCCTTTGCAGGTGTGCCTGGAGTCCAAGGCAGGGCCAATACCAAGTTTCTGCTAAGAACCCACTTCGTCCTAATTAAATCGTGGTTTGGGGGTGCCTTGGATCTGGTGAGTGACTAATCTGGGGAAAGGGATGAAAACTGGACCTAGACATGTCCCTCAGATGGTTATCAGAGCAGTCATCTCCAGACTCCTTCTCTTGAACTCCTAGTTCTAGCAGGTATAAATGCACAGTTGGGAAGTTCTGTGTCTGTCATTGGCAGAAACTGCAAACTTGTTGCTTTATTGACCAGTTTTCCCCACGTCTGGCTTCAGCTTTCCAGAAATAAAGCAACGGTTAGTAGCACAGGAAAGGAAACAAGCACAAAAGCATAGGCAAAGTTCAAGGTTAGCAGATTATAAACTCTGCTAGTTTTGGTGAGCTCCAGGCTGAGCTGTGTAGTGTTAGGAAAGCAAGGTAAAATTTTAACCCAGACAATATCCCCGTGGTGAATCAGCAACTGAATCTCTAAAATCACATCCCTGCAAGCACGTCCATCATGTCTCAGAGGAGTGGGTGGTACCTTTTCCTGGGACACACACCTTTCATGTGATGTTTCTGAGTTCAGAAACTAAAAGAAGAACAATGCTGTCTGGCATGTTTTGACCTGTGTGAGCTCTGAGCATGTCATTGCCTCTGATGAACTGTTCTCTTTCATCCTCCTTCTCCCATTCTGGATTGTTTTTAAGAATTAAGGTCTGTGGCCACGAAAGGTGCTTCTGCTCATATCCATTGACTATAGGTCTGGTTGTGATTTGTTTCCATGTGAACATATTGATATATTCCTGGAAGAGGATGCCTCTTCTTGAAATACAGATGAAAAGAGTTACCTATCTCCAGGCAAGGCAAGCTGTGAAGAGAAACTTGCCAAATGCAGCATATTAACTTTCCTGATTTGCAGGTAATATGTTCCCATGACACCTGGTTCTGCCATGAACACTGTTTGTCAGAGGATTTCAGAACAGCCTACAGTGTAAGCACATCTATTTGGGAAAACTTAGGGGGAAATTAGTGGGAAACCAAGACACAGAGAATTTACAGTCTTGGCCCTTGGCTGTTGCAGCCATCCAGCCATTCTCCTAACTCCACTGACAGCGTGCAGTCTGTAAGCGCTCATCTCACCTGCAGTCACTTGACAGAAGGTACCTACCCACTAGAAAAACTTATGTATCAGCTGTGGAGTAGAAAAGATGAGCAGGTTGCACAAGCAGCAGCTGAACGTAGATAGAGATCTACAAAGTTGTTACTACCTTGTTAACCGTCGCTGAATGGGGCAACATGGTGGTGCTTTAACCGCTGGCCCTTCCCAGCCATCAGGAAAGCTGATGCTACGTGCTTGGGGTCTGGGCACGCAGAGGGCCCCACAGTTACAACCTGCAGTTTCTCTATGTCCTTGGGCCAGGTTCTTCCCTCACTTCTAGTCCTTTCACTCCCTCCTGCAGGTTTTGCTATGGGAAAGGAGAACGAGTGATCAGTTCATCACTGCACAGAAGTGCACCCTCCCCTTCTACATCCAAGGCCCCAAGGAGCAAGTAAGCTGCAGTGCTGTGAGGGTGGCTTGTGCACCATCACCCTCTCTTCAGATGCTCTGTAGATTTCCTTCAGCTATCTCCAGCTTGGACAAGGAGGACAGACCTGGGAGCTTCCACAGTAAACACACCAGCAGCAGGCTGGGGTGTAGGCAGGTACCAGGGGCTTCCCAAAATCCTCAGCTTCTGCTACCGAAGAACTTCTGCTGTCACAGGAATGACTGACCTAAACAGGACACTGTGCTACTTCCCAGGCTACTCCCAGGTGTGCTTGTGGGCCTTTGGCCCTGTCTTGTGTTTGCTGAGCCTCATTATGCAGGGGCCAGACCAAAATGTCAGGCAGTCACTTGTACCACCGCTGTAAGGCAAGAGATCTGGCTTTCAGCATGTTTTTGGACACATGCAAATGATAAGGTAATTGCCACTTCAAGCCTGGATGCCTCAGTTGAGTGAGGTGGCACCTGGCTATATGATTAGAAAACAGTTGAATTATGTAAGAAATTTAGTGGTGCTGTCAATGACATAGAAAATACTGCACTTCAGATAAATCACTCACTGTTATCTTACTACAATAAATTCAAATCTGCTGGTATATAAGTGAAGATAGAGTTTTTAGGCTTTTAGGGAAAGCCTATGCAGCATTTTATACCTGGAAAATGCCTCAGCAGAGAATACAGTATTTCATAGTCAAGCACTTTGCACCTGCAGAAGCCTGGTTCCCTTGATTGCCTTAAGCCTTATGGAAAACGCCGAAGAAAACCTTGCATCCAGGGATCGCTTTGGCTTTCCCATGGATTTTTTTTTTCCTGAGACCAAAGCTCTTCAGCCCGACCATTGACTTCGTATGCCATTTGGGTGCTCAACAGGAGGTGTGCTAGGGAAGACCAATCCATGCCATACAATTGGCTTCTCAATGTGGTCACAGGTTTTCTTGGCACGTTCTGCAGAGGCTGATTTCTGTTCGTGCTGCAGAGCACAGAGCTTTGTTTACTCTTTATTGTTCTGTTGTTTGTGAACAAATTACTGCTTTACCTCCAGCAAATGACAAGTGGTAAATTATTGACACCCTTTTTTGTTGAGATCGCTCCTTCTTGGTTACTTTCTTCTTTTGCCTCCTTAACCTCACTGCATATAACTGACAGAGTTCATAAAAAAATATAACATATAAAAATATTGTTGCCTTTTGTCTCATTGAGGAGCTGGGGCTTTTCAGACAGCTTTCTAAACAGTACTATGAATCTAGGGCTGTTTTGCAATAGGTGGCTTTAATTAGTGTTTAATTCAGGCTAGAAAGAGAGTGGAATTTCTAAATTGATGCTAGGAAGCTAATAAACTCATTGCCAGGTCAAGAAAGTTTCTTGTCTCAAAAGCAACCATGAAATTTGCCCTGGAGAGCTCCAGATATGTTGTTTCTGGCTGTCTGTGGTCAGACTTTTTCAGTTTACAGGAAGAATATGTCTATTAATCCATCCTCCCTTTCCCAGTGCCATTCCTTTAAACTCTGCCTGGGCTGTTGGCATCCAGCTGTGTGCTTTCAGGCTCAGCCAACATCATCAAGAGTAAAGACTGCAGAACATTGCTGCCCTCATTTACTTCTGTGCTCCTGGCTACCATTGTGAGTGTGTCCAGGCCCATGTTCACAGCCTGCTTCTCTGCTGGAGGTGATGTGGGTGGGGGCTTTGGGACAACGACAGCCCTAACTGAGAAGATGGGAGTTAAAGAGAGTAGATGTAGCACTTCTGCTAGGCACAAAGAAGTTAAATCTGGTAAAGATGCCATTATCATTAACTGGAAGAGTGGATTATCAATATGCGGAGAGCTTTGACACTGTCAACTTTTTTAATAGTTTTTAAGAGCTGTGTTTTGAACACACACAGAGAAAAGCAACCATATGCAGTGAGGACTGGGGGAGAAATGAAACACAAGAAGGAATCGGAGCAACAGGGTGGGGAGGGACATGGAGAGGTCAGCACGTCCCTTGTGCAGGAAGAATTGCATAAAAGATAGTAATACATTATACTGCCTTAATAACGTTCTTTTATAGATGTCCAAAACCTTCATACTCTGCTGATTTACCGTGGCAGTGCTCACAGATCTCATTGCTTCAGGTTATATGTGAACAGGCAGAGTTGTTGACTCGCCCACATTCACACAGGTAGCAATGAAAAAACTGGGCACAACAGCCCTGAGGCCTCCCCTATAGAAAGTACCTAACCCAAAATTCACTGTATAACCTGATTTGTTCACCTCCTTGCTGCTTTGCCAGGAACTGGAAGCACTGACATAGAGGAGAGGGAAGTTATATGGAGCAGATAGTCTCCAGAGATCTCTCTGCTCCAATTTTTTGTTGTTATTCTGTGTGAACAGGTGGAAATTAAAGGACAACAGAAGATTTTGAGAAAGCATACAAGGGGTAAAGTCATAGCAGGGTGTACATGTAAACACATGCCTGCAGAACAGCTCTGAAGCTGGGAACATGCTATACTAGGTAGTGGGAGGAACTGATCTGTACTGAACGGGATAAATACTTTTTTTTTTCCTCTAGAAATACCTGAATTTTCCTATCTATGTCTCTATGAATGTGAGATACAACTGCTTACAGTCAAAATGCCCACTACCAAAAAGTCCCAATATGTTGACAGAACAGGTGCATTTAATCTCCTTCCCAGTAGTTACTCATTAAAAGAAGTAAAAAAAAAAACAACAACACAGGGGTGGGTATTGCAAGGGAGGAATAAATAGTTAAACATGCAGGTGATAAACATCTGAGTTACTGATTAACTCCTGGCTTTTGTAACCCCAGCAGTTCTTGAGTTGGTTTACGAGGAGACCAAAACACAGAGCTGTGCCAAAAAGGCTTCAACCTTTAATAGCAAGTATTACACTTCATCTGTCCCTGCAACACGTGTCCCTGGGCTTGACGATGAGGAGAGCTCTGCCCTCTATTGATGGGAAGAACTCAGACTTATTTCAGTGCCTGCAGTGTTGGAGTATGGAGTCAGAAAAGCAAGAGGAGTCTGTGTAGGACAAGAGTGGATTCAAATATAACCTTTTCTTTGGTGTGTCAACTGCCTGAGGTTGAGACAGAAGAGAAGGAATAATTGACTTGCTCTGTGTGCACATCCTCAAGCATCTGCTCCAGGATATTCACTGCAGATGAATTCATTACGAGAAGTTGTGGATGCCCCTCCCTGGAAGTGTTCAAGGCCAGATTGGATGGGGCCTTGAGCAACTTATCTAGTGGAAAGTGTCCCTTACACTGGCAGGGGAGTTGGAACTAGATGAACTACAAGGTCCCTTCCAACCCAAACCACTCTGTGATTCTATAATTATTCTCTGGGATGCTGGTCTGACACTTCTATGACCAGGCTTATTATGGTCTCAGGCTAAAATCTGGGCTAGAAGGGAAAGGGGAGACTTAGACATTTCAGGAGCAATCACAGTTAGTGAAAGCAATACGGCACACTTGGCAGGATGCAAAACAAGTTAATTGCTCATCTGTGAGCAAGAAAAGGATATTTCAGATGTCTTCTTTGGCTTCTTCCATCTGGATCAGCTTGTTTGCCTGCCTGCACCCAACCAGCTCCATCCAGTCTGGAGTGCCACCTCAAACAATATCTCTCCCTCGCTGTCATTTTTGATGCCACTTGTTATTGCAGCCTGTCACTTGTTTTAACTGAGAACATGCTGGTTGCCATCTGCAGGAAAGGCTGAGAAGTAAAGCAGCAATAATCAGTGCAATTAAGGGTTCAGATGAGCCTTCTCAGAAGCTAGTTCTCCCTTATGATAGCTGACTGGAGAATCCTGAGCTCTTGCAGGAAAACTCCTGAAGATGTGTGTCCTGAAAAGGGACAGCTCTGCTCTGTGGTGCAGAGGAAGTCCTTCCAAAGTTTAATAACTGGGTTTAACCAATATAGCTTGTGCTTAAGCAAAGTTGCGCTGACAGGGAATCAGTCCTGCAACATCTGAATATTTGCTTCACTCTGAGGAACTAAATTTGAGGAAATGAGCAGAAGCACTCAGCACCATCAGTGCGAATGGACACAGGCTCTCTGGATGAGCAGGATGTCCAGCACTGGTGGGAGCTGGGTGGGTATGGGTGATAGACCATGGTGAGCTGAGCCCAGGAGGGCCTTGCTGTATGTCTGGGAATAAAAGCTGCCCTGTGAAAAGAGCCTGAAAGGATGCAAGTCTGGTTTGGGTTTTGTCTTACTTCTGCTCAGTCTCTAATAATACCCAACATTACTAAGCCAAAATTAACAGTACCATTACAAAATACTAACTCTTGTTGGTCACCATCAGCTGTCACAGAAGGCAAAAAATGCCTGTTTGCTGGGACCAGCTCATTCTGCTGCTTGACCTACCTTTGCTGTGCTCAGCTTTATTTTTTTTTCTTTAACAATTTCACAGAAAAGCTCTATTTTCCAGGTCCCAAACAAACAGCAGGGTGCACGCTGAACAATAGAGAAGACTTTGGCAGCGTGCAGGTTTCTCGCCTGTGCCAGAAAAGCTTCTCTAATGGACTCGAGTTCCTCTTTACCCCCCTCTGCCAGGGGCTGACATCATGGAAAGAGAAAATACAATTGAAAGCCATCAAGAGTAATGTCCTGTTTATTTTCCTGCTAAAAGAATTATTTTCAGGACATCTCAGAAATCAGAAATGGGAATGAAGGGGGGTGGAGGGACGGGAAAATCAGAACAAGCACATGCTGGGATTTCATTAACTGTTAGCAAAGAGACTAGAATCAGGACCAAAATGCATGTCAGGGACAGGATAGAGCTGTACATATGTCATATGTCCTTATTTACCCTCCTGGGAGAAGACCATAAAGAGCTGGAGAGGTTTCTGTGCCAGAAGCAGGACGATGTAATCTATTAATTATGTTTGTGACCAGTTTAGTTATTGCTGGCCCTTAGAACTCCATGGGATGGCCACTCCAGAGCAGCACTAACACCAGCACGGATTTACCAGAGGGGAAAAAAAAAAAAAAAGATTTGGGTTTGTCATGAGTGGTAGTTGCTGCTGTTAGGGTAGGGGTTACACAAAATGAGAGAGCCAGTGTGGCATCTCTTGAGGTCAGGTCTTGCTCCCTCTCTTTTCACCTCTTGTCCTTCCCTGCCCCATAGTCGTAGCAGTGCAACAATGTTAAAAATGCTCTTTTGCACCCACACTGGATGGGAAGAGTTAAAAATAAGCATCGGCTCTGCCAGCTCCTGTAAAAAAAAAAGTAATCTTTTTTTTTGTTGTTTAGTAAGACTTCTGCGGTAAAATCTGTTTCTTTAGCTTATTACAGTGAAGACTGCTCTTGCTCTGTGAAAGTGTTCTGGCTTAAAACCTGCTGGTTTATCTTTTAAAAGGGAGGGTCTTAGGATTCTGAGCTTTCTTGTCCAGCACAGAGCAGAAGGACACATGGACTACCCAGCTCATCTCAGGGTTAGGTAGGTATGCAGTGTGATACAGTTTTCTTGTGTTAGCAGCATCTTCTTGTCCAAATGCTACGTGTTTGCCAGAGATGCTCAGTCCTGCCTTCCAGGCTTTCAGTCAGTCTTTGGAAGTTCAAGGGACTTCTCTGTTCTGTGCAGGGCAGGAGAAATGGTGTGACAAGGTGTGCAGTGTCCAGGCATAGTTTGCAAAGTGCAAATCAGAGGCCAGGTCTGCTGCTCCTGACCATGCAGTCTCTGGACTGCTTCTACCCCCTCCTGGATGGAAGAAATGTCTCTTCTGGCAACCACCACAGGTTACACTATTGCCACTGTTCTAATTGCAATTACAACGGCTGTGATGTGGATCAATAACAAACTGATGAGCAAGAGCCTGTACTGACACTCCTGCATGGAGCAGGGGATGAGAAAAGGAACAAGAGGCTTTCCAGCTTTCAGTTCACTACGTCGTATCTAGCCAAAGTCAGTAAAAACTCAGAATCAGGTGGCCTGGAAGGGCTGACTCATTAGAGACCTCCCACTGGGCTTGCTGCTTGCTCCCCTCTGAACCTGTCAGCAACCCTGCAGATCTGCCAGGCTGAACTGACTGGGGGATGACGGGGAAGAGAAGATATGGGGAAGGGATGGTGGACCTGTCACCTTATCCTGATGTCAGGCTGATACCAGCCTTAGACTTAGCTGGGAATTAATTCATGGGTAGGATGGAGGATTTGACCTCCCTCTTCCTTCCTTCCTCAGGCCAGTTCAGGGATGTCTAATCACAACTAAATGTGCTATGAAATGAACAGATAATTCTCCAAGTAGCAGTCCTTTCCATAGTAGTCCTTTCCATAGGAAAGAATGAAGGAAGCCATGAAACGACATTTCTGTTCTTTAACAGAGTGTCAAGTCCCACACCTCAACTAACCTTTTAACCTGGACAAACTACTTTACTAATCTCTGTAGTGTGAACTCCCTTCCTTACCCCTTGCCATTTTGGTAGGGACTGCATTTGTGGTATCTTTTTCTTCCTACAACTATTTTCCAGCATAAATTGCTTTCCATTGTTCCAGTCCAGCCACTCAGTGGAAAAGCAAACATGCCTGGTCTTTGATTTTCTTCTCTCTTGCTAGTAAAGGAGAAATGCAAAACCTGGTCTCTGAGCCAAAGCTAACAATTGATGGCCAACACCTGCCCTGCAGTGGGGAGGAATGGTGATGGCGATGGCAAAGAATGTTGGGGAGGCTCTATCTGCCCCTGGCAGAGTGGCCTTTCCCACTGCTCAGGAGTATGTTGGTGGGATTCGGGTTTAAGCAGCCTCAAGTTGGGCACATACTGATAAAGACACGCTGAAACCCTGTCCCACAGTTACCCCGTCTGCTTGCACATTTGCTGGCCTGGTTTTGGGAGCCATTCTCATGAGGTAACACCTAGTATGTGTGTTTAAACGCAGTCGACTGGGTGGACATGAGCTATGCTGCCTTGTGGGAAAGGTCTGTGACCTGTTTGCTGGAATGGACATCACCTGCAGTCCTAATCCAAACCCACTAAAGGAAATGGAATGATCTCCCGGTGGCTTTGGTAGTCTCTGTGTCATGTCCTAAACTGAATTCAGGCCAACATGGGATCAGACCAACTTCACATAAGCAGCTTTAAATTGATGTCAGTGGAGCTGCTGACAGGAGTTTTCGATAGCAGGGTTAGTGTTGCGGGATGAGGGCTCCTGAAAGCCAAGTCTGCCCCTCTTATATTAGGTCTATGAATTTATAACTGAGCATGACACAGTCCAGCCAAGGTAAGTTTTAGAAATGTGGCCTGGATAATGGTTAACAATTGACCTACAGAGCAAAAATGAATTATCGTAGTGTGAAATCTGTTAACACCATGCTGAAATCAGCTGTACTTCCCCTCAACAGATGAGGAATCTTTCAAAAGGGAATAAATCCTCATAAATCATTAATTTTTGGTACATTGTGAAAACAGGTGCATTTTATTTTTTTCCGACTTTCAGAATTCCTCCACCACTCCTAAAAAATTGGAAGGGGGGAACAAAGATTGGGACAACATGTAAAAAAAACCACATCAAAGAACAAGCTCAAAGGACAGGTGGACATTTGACATGTAATCACACGCATATGTCTCTATATCTCCCTATATATACATTAGGTGTAAGATAATTTTCAAAATTATCTTGTCACACATGCCATTTCTTGATTATTCTTGATAACACAGTGGACATATTAAATACCTACCTGGCCTGTATATCTTGGAGTTAGGAATTATTTTTTGTTCTAAGTTTGTTCATCTCTTGATACTGAGGACAGAGTCTAAGTTACTGAAGCTCCTGGAAACTTGAGCAATAAGGACTCACCCTGTCACTATCATTTTAGTGACAACTTGTGACCCTGCTGCATGCCATTACGTGATACGATTTTTATGAATCTGTCGAGGTGCAGCAGAACATTTGACTGGCAGACAGGTTTAGCTGGGTATTTTTTTTTGTACCTACTGAGCAGATCAAAACTTTCTGGTCAAGGCTCAGTCCCTCCTGTACAAAGGACTAGACAGAGGTGTGACAAAAGACAAACTCAAAAAATTGAAGAGAAAGGCTGCCAGGGTAGCGCAAATCTATAAATGCCATATTGCATTTCCATAAATCTGAAACATAAGATCCAGAAACACAAAGAGCCAAAGCTGCTCTGTACCAGCTGTGAGGTGAACCCTTGCTGCTGTAAGCACAGTAATATTTCTGTCCTTCCTGCAAAACATAGCCTCTCCCAAAACAGCTGGATGCCAGGGAACCTTTGTCAATGGGTTTAAAATAATCTCTTTGTCTTCTTTTCAAAACTTTGCAATTTCAGCTCGTTCACCAGAGCCATTCCACTCCCAGAGATGCACGCTGACCAAAAACAAGCCAACCAACAGAAAATTTCCTGCAGATCTGCAGTCCACCAGGGGTTTCTAGAAGCTTCAGCTGAAAGGGCTCTCTGAAGGTCTCTAATACAAGCAGTAAGCTCCAGTGCTGGATCCAATCAGCCATGGCTTTGTCTAGCCAAGTCTCAATGTCTTCCAAGGATATTTCTTCTCACAGATGACTTATTACCTTCTCACCCTCCTAAAGAGAAAGACATTTTTCCTGATGTCCAGTCTGAACCTCCCAAGCTGCAGTGCATGGCCACCGTTTCTTCTATGGCCATTTGATACACTGAAATGCACTTATCTCAGCCATCTTCACCTCTCTGTTACACATGGGCAAGGACATCAAAGTCACACAGTACTTTTCAGCATTTTTAAACACTGCTTGTTTTTTAAGGACTAACTTGGATAAAGTCGTGTCCTGAGATCATCCATACTGTTTAGTCTATAGTCTGTTCCCTGGCACTGTTTCAGCTCATGGCTTCTTCTTATCCCCTCTCAGAGAATGCCCAGGCTTGGCCAGGGGCAAAGCATGAGCCCAGGACTGTTCCCATAAAAGCAGTACAGATGAAAACATACAGTATTTTTAAGACACAGAAGTTTAGCTGTGCAGGTATACTCCATGGGACATCTGTGCCCTCAGTGACAAGAATGGGACTTGAGCTATTTTGTTATAACTTATTTTTACGTTTATGAATTGACATATATAGACACCTCTTAAAATGTGCCTACTGTTAACTGCCAGCTGCCAGCTCACTCTTTTTAATTTCCAGCTTTCCCTTCATGCCACCTCTGGGAACGTGACAGAGATATACAGTTTTGTGTCATAGGAATCCTATTCTGATGGTGCTGATGCAGTACTCCAACGTTATTTCACACACTTTTACTTAAAAATAATACATATTTTAGTAATAGTAATTCTCTTTTAGGTCAGAGGCACAGTATTTGGGGCATACAGGAGATGCAAGGTTAGGTGCTAAGCAGTCAGATGGAGAGATCTCAGCAGTGTGAGTGAGATGAAGTATCAGCTGTGCTGTTGTAGCCACAGGGATGAATAGTGGGTTATTCACGGGCAGATGCCTAGAATGGGTGAGTTGAGTCTCAGTGTGCTTTCCATTATCATGAATGGAGCACTGGGCAAACAGCTCAGCCTTCCTCTTACAAATGTAAGTCAGCACGGTCACCATAATGCAGCCCAGCTTCCCTTAAATACAGGTGACCGAGGGTAGGGGTATTCTCAATGAGATATACACTCAGAAGGGAAAAGTCCCATTAGAAACCTCAGCGCAACCTGTCCTTAACTGTTCTGGGCTTTTAATACTCACAGGCCATGAGTAAGGATGAGCTACTATGCTGCTGAAAACAACTGAAATCTGAGCAAAGCAAGGTTGGCTACAGTATCTGCAAGCTGGGCTGGCCAATTTTGCCCTGAGCTGTAATCCTCCATCACCCATGGTCAGTCATGAGGATCTAGCCAATGAATGGGAATTAGTGAGCTTGGTGGAGGGCCTCAAACAGATCTCAGAGATGGTGAAAGAATGAGAATAATGAATAAAAAGCCTTCATCTTGAAATATGAGTCAACTATGGAAGAATTCAGCAGAAAGTTTAGGTGGAATATTTTTTCATTCTACTGACATCACAGTACTGAAAATCAGGGGGCTTAATGAAGTATTCAGACAGGAAAACTAAAACTGAGGCTGTAGCTGTTCAAATACCACAATTTTAAACTGTGGGGATTTCAGTCACAGACCTGGCAAAGGCCCAGCATTGCTATGGAAGGAATATCTTTCCCATGCAGGCTGAGTGTGCTGCAGCAGGTCAGTCTGTTTGGTGGATCTCTCGGGCTTGGCACAAGCATCTCCTTCCATGAGATGGGCTGGAGGCGGCTCTGCATCCATGCGGGGGGATGATGGGCGATGCCAATGTGCCCCAGCCAGAGCTGTGCCCAGGAGTGCTTGGGATGGCTGCAATTACCCCCACAAGCAAGGGGACTTGGTGTGGTCACCCAGCAGAGCTGTTCTGGAGAACTAAGGCAGGAACCAGGACCCCAGGGTCCTTGCCCAGGGCTCTGTCAAGTGGTCCCCACCACATGAAGTTCTCCTCTGCCTCGGCTCTGGGGCATGGCTGAGGCATGAGCATGTACACCCTGCTGGCAGTCAGCAGCCAGATAGGGCTTCAGCTTTCATTGAACCCAGCTAATTAACTTAGAGCATTGATTGTTCTTTATGATATATCTGCCCCTCATCTAACATCTGGGTACTACAGCTGAGAACATATAAATCCAAAACTACAAAAGTTGACTATATTGGTAGCAAAACGTGCAGGTCTTAGAAACAACTGAGTTTCCTTTATGGAGCACAAAGGACATTTTGATTCACTACGGCTAAAGCCTTTTACATTCCCAGCTAAGATCTGAGCATTACTGCGTAGCCAGGAGTCCCAAATATTCATCCCTCATCAGGGAATGAAGTTTCAAAGGAATACCAATTTTTTTTTTCCCCAGTTATGGCCATTTCTAAAGGTTTGGTACAAAAAGATAACAACTGGGAATGTTGTCCCCTCTCAAAGCAGGAAAGGAAAACTGCACAGAAAACAGCACAGGTGTAAATCCCCAGCGTGTGAAGCCTCACAGGACTGCTCCCATCTCATGCTCCTCCATCCCTGTTATGGCCAGGAGGCTCCTGCACTTCGTTCTCATCCAGAGGCCAAAGTAGATAGATTTAACAAATAAATCACAAGCCTTACAGCTGTGAAGGTAGTAGTATAAGGAGGCAACAAGCTCCGAGCCGGGGATGTGACACACAGTGCTATAAGAGAGCTGTGTGCTCCAGAAGCCACTGGATAACTCGTGGGAACAGGAAAAGAGCTCACCCTAGTGGGGAAATTATTAAAATCTATTTGAAAGCCAATTGCTGCACTGAGTGCTCCATGTGAAAGCAGCTGTTGCTTCGTATCTCTGTCCCTTCCCTGTGCATCTCCTGTCACTTGTTGCCCCTCATACCCATTAGCTCAGGGAGGGGGACGGTGCCACCAAGGCTGTCTCACCTACCGTCATGCAGCTTGGGGCTGATTTCTTTCTCAGGAACCAGAACTGGGTCCTCTCCCTCTGGCTTGCTGAACGTGCTTGACACATTGCGCGTTTGCCCATGCCAGTGTGGCAGGACTGGTTACAAGGGCACAGGGAGGACAGTGGGGTCAGTGATGGCAATGGCAAGGTGCCCCTGGTAGCACAGTAATTAGAGGGCTCCTTCCTTCTCCCTTTCACTGTCACCCGGTGGAAAACTCCGTCTCCATTAGGAAGGAGAACTCATTACTGGTGAAACAGAGACACTAATGAGATATTAGTTGTAACCATTAATGAAAAAGCTAATGAGGTGCTGAGATCCCCAACAACGAATGAAATGAGTTAATCACATCTCATTGCTCAGAAGCTCATTAATCTGCATGCATGCTGATGTTTCCCATTCCTTTGCTTATTATAGGAAATAAAAACATTGTTCCAGCTTCATTTAGTGCAGTATCTCTCTCCTAAGCTATAAAGTCATGCAGCTGTGGGCCAGAGAAGTGGCAAGAAGCCACCACAGAGAGGACTATTACTGGCAGAATGGCACACACCTTCAGGGAAGGAAGTGCTGTGCCCACCCAGGAAGGGAAGCAAACACCATGCACACAGTCACAGAAACCAGTGATTTCTTATTGCTCCTGGCTGCTGAATTGCCACCAGTGTCCCTGGCTGCACTCCTCCTGAAGCAACCCCTCGTTTTTTCATAGAATCATAGAATCATAGAATG
>NW_009722385.1:0-421 GCF_000703405.1 Apaloderma vittatum
CCATGACCCCACCTTCTCCCCCGTGCCCCAACCTTGTCCCCGGGGCCCCCTCACCTTGCAGAAGGCCAACTTGGTGGCCGGTTTCACCTCGTTGTGCTGATCTCCAGGGAACTTCTTCAGCCAGACCCAGTCACCCTGGGGAGGGGGAGGTCAGAGCAGGTGAGGTCTGAGTCCCCTCGTCACCAGCCCCACGCCGAGACCCCCCCGGGGACATGGAGGGACACTGAGGGGGGGCAACACTCATCCTCCTATTGACCCTCAACCCTTAGAAGCCACCAGAGAGGCTCTGAAGCCACCAGAAAAGCTTCAAAACCACCAGAGAAGCTTCGAAGCCACCAGAGAGACTTTGAAGCCATCAAACAGACTTCAAAGCCACCAGAGAAGCTTTGAAACAAACAGAGAAGATTCAAAACCACCAGAG
>NW_009722385.1:540-963 GCF_000703405.1 Apaloderma vittatum
GCTCTAAACAAAGGAGAGACGCTTCGAAGCCACCAGAGAAGCTTTGAAGCCACCAGAGAACCTTCAAAGCCACCAAAGAGACTTCAAAGTCACCAGAGAAGCTTCGAAGCCACCAGAAAATGTTCAAAGCCACCAGAGAAACTTCGAAGCCACCAAAGAAGCTTTGAAACAAACAGAGAAGCTTTGAAGCCACCAGAGAGATTTGAAGCCACCAAAGAGACTTCAAAGCCACAAGAAGCTTTGAAACAAACAGAGAAGCTTTGAAGCCACCAGAGAGATTTGAAGCCACCAAAGAGACTTCAAAGCCACCAGAGAAACTTTGAAGCCACCAAAGAGTCTTTGAAGCCACCAAAGAGACTTCAAAGCCACCAGAGAGACTTTGAAGCCACCAGAGAAGGTTCAAAGCCACCAAAGACGCTATGA
>NW_009722385.1:1321-1659 GCF_000703405.1 Apaloderma vittatum
GCCACCAGAAAAGCTTTGAAACCACCAGAGAACCTTCAAAGCCACCAAAGAGACTTCAAAGTCACCAGAGAAGCTTCGAAGCCACCAGAAAATGTTCAAAGCCACCAGAGAAACTTCGAAGCCACCAGAGAAGCTTTGAAGCCACCAAAGAAGCTTTGAAACAAACAGAGAAGCTTTGAAGCCACCAGAGAGATTTGAAGCCACCAAAGAGACTTCAAAGCCACCAGAGAAACTTTGAAGCCACCAAAGAGTCTTTGAAGCCACCAAAGAGACTTCAAAGCCACCAGAGAGACTTTGAAGCCACCAGAGAAGGTTCAAAGCCACCAAAGACGCTATGA
>NW_009722385.1:1993-2201 GCF_000703405.1 Apaloderma vittatum
CCTTTGAAGCCACCAGAGAAGGTTCAAAGCCACCAGAGAAGGTTCAAAGCCACCAGAGAAGCTTCGAAGCCACCAGAGAACCCCCAACCTCCCACCCTCGGCCCTTCTCTTCTTCCAATCCGACCCCCTTGGGGCAGGTGGGGCAGGACGGGGAGGGGAGGAGCGTGGGACCGGTGGGAGGGGCCACATTTTTTTTGGGCGAAACGGC
>NW_009722386.1:0-26914 GCF_000703405.1 Apaloderma vittatum
CCCCTCGCTGGGAGTCCTGCTCGCCTGCCCGCCGGCAGGGCACGGCCTCGGGAGCAGAGGAACCGAGTTAAAGTGGTACTGAGGAAGGAATGTTGGAGTAGGCTTGCTTCCCTGGAAGAATCCTTGTTGTTTGACTTTTTGTTGTTGTTTCTTTTTCTCTTCTTTTTCCCCGCCCTTGAACAAATAAGATTTAAGCCACTCGCACTTCAGAACTGGGCCCACGTCTGGCCAAGTTTTCTGTCGCAGTAAGTCACACCGTGAAGCAGGGGACGCAAAAGGAACAGGCGTCTTGGCAAGGGTGTCCTTTATGTGAGTGTTATCGGTAATAGTAGGAAACAAGTAGCAACTTGAAATAGTAGCAACAAGAGCTGCGTTTGACCACAGTCTGTCCCTTACGGAGAGGAAAGGGGCTGCAGAATGGGAGTAATTCTGACTTTTTGTGTTTCCAGGGTCAGGTCTGCAGTTGTGCTGTTATCACAGCCCCTATGGACTTTGCCTCAGGTGAAAGGAAGCGCCTCGTTGCTGGGGAAAGTGGTAGCGGGAGATGGTAACTTTGCTTTTCTCCTGTTTGCTTTGTGCCTGTGAATGATCCACTGAGCTGCCGCCCGACGTGTGTGGCGCAGCCAAGGCAGAGCACGTGGCGTGCTGGAGCGGGGCGCCAGCGCTCGTGAGGGAGGAGGTGTGGGGTTTTGTTGGCAGCACATGGGCCGGGGCTGTCAGAGAAACTGAGCTGACCTTGCTCCTCTGCTGGGGAGAGTGTCACTGTGTGACCCAGTTCAAGTCACTTGTCTCCCCAAGGTTTAACGAGCTCCCTGTGTAAAGAGTGGAAGGCCTTGCAGGAGTACCTGTCCTCTCGGCATCTCGGGGTACCCGGGATTCTGGACAAGGGCAGCCTGGCTTCACTGTGTGTATCTTGATGGCACAGTTTAGTTCTCGATTAACTGGTTTGCTCGCATGTGCTGGAGGAAATGATGGCTTCTGAGGGAGCTGAAAGGAGCAAGAAGCCTGTAGAACTTGAGCTGCACTCAAGCTTGCTGGAATCCACCTTCTTGCTGCGTGGCTTGCTGTCCTGGTACCACTCTTCTGACAGTCCCTCAGCATCTGTTTGGGTGTTTCATTGAGCTCTTGAAGGTCTTGTGAAAGCTCTCATGGGACACCAGTGCTGGGGGATTTGGGCAGGTGACTCTCACCGTGGTTGCAGTGGTGTGTGGTACAAGGGCATACAGGAGCAAATCCCTGACTTGAAACAAACGCAGTTGTTAGGTGCTACGGTGTCCCTGCTGCAGGAACACTGTTGCTGTCTGTTTTGGTAGCTGCTTCTTGCTTGGGTGTACTGAGTTTGCATACCCACCCTGGGAACCAAGTTCCTTCTTAAAGATCTCTGGAGATGCTTCGAGGCACTAATACTGGAAATCATCGACTGCCTGGAAAGCCTTGGCTTTACTGTGGACATTCCACGGTGCCTGGGATCAGGCAGGAGGAATTCCCCTCGCCGCCGGTGTCAGGCGAAGGTACCTGCAGCTCGGAGCCACCGCTGTGCGCAGGTGCTCGGCTCCTGGTGATTCTCTTGGGATTTAACTGTGATGGGAGTGAGTTAGTTTGAGGATGGCAGCCAAGGCTGTTCAGAGCCAGCAGCAGTTGATTTGCTACATTGAGGCTCTTGTGTTCTGAAAATATTGCGGGCCGACTTCAGGGGTATTTGAGAGCGAGCACACTTTTGCAGTAGTAGAGTTACGTGAAGAGCATAAAAAAAAGCAGAGCATACCTCACTTATCTGTGACTCTCATCTTCCTTGTGCGCTTAACTGATGTGAAAATAATCATTTAAGGTATTTGTAGTGTCCAGGGAGACTGTAATAAGATCAGGGATGGTATCCCAGGTGACCTTAGCAACATCTAGAAGTAATAAAAACATTAACTGAAGCATTAATTACTTTTGTTTAGTCTTTCAGATCTAAAAACTAGCCTTTTTGGAATCCTGATTTCAGGCTACAGCACTTGTGTGGAACTCTTAATGCAAATGTCTAGTTAAACTTCATGAAGTGATGATTAACTTCAGGCGGTCACTTTTAGGTACTTGGAAGAAGCTGTTTTATTCAGCAGGTGCTTAATATTTCCTGGAAATGAAGGCTGTTGGATTTGCTTCCCGTGGGGGATTGCTGAAGGTGATGTTTGCGTGTCCCTCACTGCTTTTGCAAATGATCTGTCTTCAGCTGGTTTTACTGCAGCTTTGGGTTTTTATGTTATTGTCCACTGCATGGATTCTGTTTGATTTTGCTGTATCTGCATTTTGTACCCTGGCTGGAAGCTGCCACTGAATTTATGGGCTCTGTATGGTACTGTTAGCAAGTTGGATATTTCGTAGAAGATCATTTAACATCATTCTTCAGCAAAAAAAGAAATCACTGCCTGTAGACCTGACGAGGTCCTGAGTGCCTTTGACCTCTGCTGCCACCTGGCAATGAAGATGAGGAGCTTGCCATGTGCTGGAGCTGATTTTGGCTCCCTGTGTATAAATAGCAGCGGTTCCTGGCAAAAGCTCATGATCTGCATGTGCCTCTGGTATCGGGGCATCAGCTTTGTGCGGGGATAAATCGGTGAACTGGAAGTCTCTGGAGTAAGGACTGGAGTGTGGATCCCCACAAATCAACGGGCCGTGGCGCTGCAGTGTCCCTTTCCTTAAAGAGGAGCCTTTTTTGCAACGAGTTTGGACCCGTGTTCTGTTTCTTGCTGAAATGCAGGACTGGGAAAGACTTTTTGGTGCTCAGGCCTGCAGAAAAGAAATCTGCACGTTGCTTCCCTAAAACATTTCCAGTGGAATGGAGCACAGTGTTCTGTTTGCTGCCTGGTAGAGTGGATGGGCCCCTGTCTCTCGAGTAGACATACCTGCTTTCTAGTCCTTGTGTGTCTTCCAAGGTGATGTGACTGTAGGAAGGTCACTTAATCTGTGTCTTGGCTTTGCTTTTTTAAAACAAGGGCTGCCAAAGCTGAGGAAAGGAGGCGACCTGCAGTCTTTGGGGGCAGCCTCTCTCCATGAGAACAGCCTCCAGCGTAGCTTGGGCGAGGGCTGCCGGGTGCTGCTGTGGCACGGATCAAAGTGGAGCCTGTCTCTCTCTGACGAGGTCTCAAGTATGTTGTGAAACTTCTTGTAGCAAGCTTGTTAATGCATACGAGTTATCTTCCTGCTTGTTGAGTCTGAATGACTCTGAGCAAAACCTCTTCTGTTCCTCCCTAGCACAGATGAATGCAGAGTGCCTTTTCCACAAATGTTTGGGATTTGGCCTCTCTGTGTGCTTCTGCAGCTCGTTCTCAGCAAGCCAAGCTCTGGTCACAAGGCTCCCAACACAACACCACCGCTTTTTGCTTTTCTGTTTAGTCCAGCTTTTGTTTTGAGAAGCATTTTCTCAAGGTCTTGTTGCTGTGCCACCACACCTCCTCCTGAGCAGCTCCTGAGGCTGTTCTGCAGATATCTGTTTGAGCTCGGTGCTGCCTCTTTTCTGCCCCTATCAGCCTGTTGTGATGTAAACCTCTCCTTGAAAATTCAAGTATTTTTATTTTTGTCTCTCGTGCAGAGTGTATTGGAAGCCTGTAGTTAGTTTAGTCTCCGCTCCAGAACAGAGTGCCTGCCTGTTTTGTGGAAATCGATACAGATGCCAGGAGTTTGACTTGGCTGGTTGCTTTGAAATGTTAATTTATAAGCTGCACCTGTAACTGATGCTACACAGGGGTGCCCATAGAGAGGGCTGCATTAGCTTCGTTGGTGTAGAAGCAAACATGAAATGCTAAATATTGGATGCGTTTGTTCTGAAATTCGGGGAGGGGGGGAATTGTTCTGTTCTCCAACCTGGGTTCTCCAACCTGTAATTTCCAACCTGGGTTGGAAACGCAGAAAGAATGAAAGAAGATAAAAATCTGGATTTGGGGAGCGCTTTTTGAATGTGTTGGTAGATTATAAAAGTAACCAAAGCCATTTTACCTCTACTGCAGAGAATTGATTCTCTTTGTAGTCTTCTGTGAAAAATGCTTCTAAAAGAACTGGTAGGTGTGTCAAGGAAGTAGCTGTTCAGAAAGAATCCTGACAACTGGTGTCTTATCCTCTTGGCTGTCAAAGTGGTGTTTGTTCCCCAGCCAGGGGTACCTGTGTGCGCACGGTGGGTGAGTCTGAGCCCGAGCGCTTTTCCTGCGGCTTAAAGCCGGGTGATAACGGTGAGGTGCTGTGGCCTCTGCATTATGTGCTGAGCCCTTTTGGCTGGCTTGAAGAAACAGAATGTTTGGTCTGGCTCTGTTTCTGGAGCGGACTCCAAAACTGGCAAAAAAAAAATCACTGAAACAAACTCCACAAAATTTTGAGGGATAGCCGAGGAAGGTGAAGGCGGTATTGGTAAAGTGGTGCGTTTTCTGAGGTGTTTTTTCTATATCTGAGAGACCTTTCTGGCAGAGCAGTGAAGAATTGATCTTGCTTTCCTCTGTAATAGACGATTCACAGGAAGACACTTGGTTGGTTGAGGCAACTATAAATAATGAAAGGATTGGAGCGGGAAAGTAATACGATACAGAGTGTAGTAAGGGGCTTGATAAGCTGATAGGGTTAGTGTTAATTCCAAAGTGTAACCTGTGAGTTAAAGCATAGCAGGAGTGGTGAGCTCAGGGTCTTGCATTAACCCTGCAGAGGTGCTGCTGGGTGGTGTTTGCTGACATATGAGCTACTTAGTGATTTCCAAAACATCTGTAAAAATACCCTACAATTTGGCTGGGCTGATACTTTTATTGTAAACCTGCTTTTGAGTGTGTAAATAGAAACTCTACAGAATTCTGCTTTGGTCTAGAAGTGATATTTATTTAGTCAGCTGTCATAATTTATCTGTCTGCAAACAGGCCTGGTGGTTCTTAAATATTTTAAGGTTGTGGAGTGACTTCATTAGTAATTTTCATTCACAGAAGAGCCTGTTGCCTGAGCTCTGTAGCCACTGTTTAGTGGGCTGCGAGGAGGTGGCATCGCTTTGGGGCTGTCTCCTGCTGCTCCCGTCTTTCACTGCCGGTGTTTTGAAGGAGGAGCTGCTGCAGAATGCTTACCTTTAATTATTTAAGTATAGAGAAACTTAGCTGTTTGCTTCTTTTTAAGATAAGTGCTATCCGATTTGAGGTCCTGCCTGCCTGGCTCCTGTCTGGCGTTGGGTGCAGTGATGTTTGGGTGATGCTGGGTTTGATGGTGGCACCTCAGGATGGGAAAGGCTGCCAAGCCGCGGGCCCAGCTGACACCCTGGTGACCGGAGGTGCGTGACGCAGGGGCTGGCAGCCCGCTGGCACGGCAGACTGCTCGTAGCCCACAGCCCTGTCCTGCAGGGTCACACTCGGTGATGCTAACCTGTGTGGGTACAATGCTAACCCATGTGGGTATAAAACCCCTCTCCAAACTGGTTTGAATGGGCAGAAGTGGGTGGTCCCTCTGTTGTGGGCATTTGGCTTTTGACTGCAGTAAACCTTGTGCCAAAGGCAGACCAAGTAACGGCCCATGTCTCATACTCCGCAGTAATTTCTCTAATCTTAACGGTAGGGCCTCTTAAGTTCTTAAGGATTTTGCCATCTCCTGTTCTTATGCCTCCTATAAGGCAGAGCATGTGCTACAGGTTATTTTTAGCGTGGAAAATTTTAAGATCCCATGTGGTCCCATTTAGTTTTAACCATGCCAGCCTCGTCCAGTTCCCCTTCACCCAAACAGTATTTATTTCCCGAGTGCTGTGTCACTAACTACAGGGTTTGTAGGGAGCCTGGCTGCTGAAGCCACGTTGCAATTTAGCTGGCTGCTTCTTTGCTCTGTGATCCTGCAGGATGATCTTTAATTGCAGCCTTGACTTGCGCTGCTTTTGTGGTTTGGAAGCGTAACCTCTCAAGGGCTGGAGGAGGCAGGGACCGGCAGCACGGTGGGGTCTGTCCCTGCAGGGCTCAGTCACTTGGGGGTTGTCCTTGTCTCTCTTCTTGTAGAGGCTTGAAGTGGTTTGGCCGCAGAACAGATCATCTTCTGCGTGGAAAGCTCTGAAAATCTGGAGCGAGCGTTTGCTGAACTCTGCTCTCGGACCCTGAGAACGAGTGATCTGGCTTCTCTGGGAACGTTGTGCTGCAAACATTTCTAACCTTATAAGGATGGGTGTGCTCAAGGGCTGCTTGTGCCGCTGGGGAAACAAGGTGGTTTAAAACTGCTCTGGGACCCTAAGGCGAACAAGTAGAATAAGTTGACTGTCCTCGACTTTTTATATTTTTAAGATAGGTGAGAGTGTGTGTCCGTTCTTGTCCTCATCTCCCTGATCTTCACCAGGAGTTCTCCGTAAATCAAGTCAGGATACAGATTTGGAGAGCTGACTGACCCCTACTCTCCCCTCAGAGTCTTAATCCCACCCTGACCTACTGTGAGGATTATTTAGCGAGTTGGAAAAGTCTCGTGTCCTGGCTGCAGCTCTCCGGCTGTGCCTTGATCTAAGGTGTGACATTTAGACCGGATTCCTGACGTGCCAGAAGAAGTGGAAGTGGTGTGTAGCGCAGGATGAGCGGGTGCGGGCTGTGAGCTGGGCACTATTTTTGGAGCGGGGCTGCACGGAGAAGCCCTGCGTGCTGGGAGGCAGTGCTGGTGCGTACGGCACTTCACACTCCTACTGGATTTTACAAGTTGCTCTTCTCTGGTCCGAAGCCTCTGGAGCCGCTTCCCCTGCTGGCTCCTCCTGCCTGGAGAGCGCGAGGGCTGCCGGGCTGCGCTCCCTCTGCTTTGGCAGCGTCTAGGGCCATGTGATTTGACAAGTTGCCATTTTCTGTTCTGCTGCTGGCAGGAAAATCCCAGGCTTTCTTCCCTGCTGCGAGTTTAAATGATGCCATTGCCCCCACTGCCCCAAGCCGGCGCTCAGGTTGACTGTGGAGAAAGGGCTTTGTCGTTCTTCAACGCGTCAGAAAATGGATGTGGGATTTAGGAGAAGCATGAACTGCGTCCTAGAACTGTTTGGTGGAGCAGGTTAAAAATCAGCCTTCTTCTAGACATCACCTAAGAAGCAATGTTGTGACCAGCGTATCGAAATCAGGGAACCAGAGTTATGCTGTGGTGTTTATTTAAGAAGATGTTTGGTGCTGGCTGCCCCCTCGGCAGCCCAGAGCTTTGGGAAGTCCCCTGGCACCTGGTGTAGAGCCGCTGCCTTTTGTCCCTCTCCGGCTGGCGCAGGGCTGGGGAATTCCCGCTGAGCGCTCTCGCTGGTGCCACGATGGAGCTCGTGCTGAAAGCAGTCACATCCAATGCACGAAATGAAATGAGCTTGGCAAGGAGCAGTCAGCTCATCCCCCAGTCCCCGTTGATCTGAATATCACAGGAGAGCAAAGAGCTTTATGTTAAATGACATTAATGTCTAAAGTGACTCTTGGAACTGTTTTGTCTGGGACGAAGCCTGGGGGACAGCCCTGTCCCTTGGTGGGGCGTCCTGCCGGTGTCTCCCCGCGCTGCGGGGCTGCGTCGGGCTCTTGTTTGTACGGTTGGTGCCGCTTAACTGGGAATTGGGTAATAATGGGGCTGCCTGTTTAATCGGGAGAGCTTGCTGGGAACGGACGTATGTGAGCTACTTTAATTTGGGTTTGTGCTGTGCCTGTGACACAGCTCGTCGGGTGGTTCTGCGTTAATTATAGCGACTGGAGCGGGCAGCGGATGAGCCCGGGCGGGGGCTCACAATGGGCCATTGTGCCGGAGAGCATCATTGTCTTAGCAGAGCACAGACTTCACCCTTTCCTCTTACCGAGTTCCCAAACCCAAAATTCCAAATTATCATGTGGAGTTGTTTATTTTTTCTCTTAATTCCAAATCTCGGCTGTTGCTGTTCGCTGGAAGCTGATCCTCATCAGCGAGCCCTGCTGCCCGGCTCTATCAAGCCAGCTGGAAGTAACTGGGATTTGTAAGAAAATCTGATATGACTGTCCAGGGAGCACAAACCCGGGTTTCCTGTGTAGAGCAGCATAAATACCTCATTTGGGATGTACTGGAGATGTTACTGGATTTCTTTAAGTCATGTCTGCAGCTAGCCTTTGGTTTGGGGTTGAGGAAGACACTTTCTAGTCTCTGTTTTTGCTGGTCATGGATTTTCCTGCCTCAGTCACTCAGACTCTGGTGAACAGTACGGAAGCAAGGCTGGTGCCCGAGCGAGCTCGACTGGAGTCGTGTTTCCTCCCGTGAGGTGGGAGAGTATGGGTGGAGGAGGTGAGAAATCGGGAGAGAATATGAAGTTATCTGAAGCTTGACCGCTCGGTTTGAGCCTGAGGGAGGAGGGATGGTTTTGTCCCTCAGCTGGAATGTAATCGGCTCCTTGTGAAGATCAAGGCCCCGAAGGAGAGTTGTGTTTGGAAGCTGTGGTCAGAGCACTTACCCTGATAACAAGTTGGGGTTTTTTCCGGTTGAGACAGACTATAGCGACAGATGGAGTTGGTTGTCTTCTCTTGTTTAAGAAGCGTCCTGCTTCTAAAGAAGAAACAGATAACGCTCCTTTCTAGTGGGTGGTTCCCATTTCTAGGACTTGGCTATCTGCTGGCTACAATCTTTTGTTTTTGTTGCTCATTGGCAAAAGTCTTGAGGTCCGTTTGGAGAAAAGCCTGTTCTGAGTAAGCGCTGCCAGACACGTGGTGTTTTGTTTTAATTCCTGCTCAGGGAAAATATAAACCATAAGTGCTTTGCAGCAGGGCTGTTTTGGGCATGTGGGTAGCTCTTGAGCTTTGTTTTCCAGCTGTAGGCTTCCCTTAGGGAAAAGGAAAGGTGGGGCAGCCCTGCCTGGTCTAACCTAGGGAGGCTTGGACCCCGAGGAGCTCGGCAGGGAGATGAGTCTTGGTGGTGTCCTGGCAGGGAAGGGCTCACACTCCTCCTAGAGTCAGAGAGACAGCTTCTAGCCCAGAGTCAGAGGAGCAGCAGCTGCTGAATTTAGATGTAGAACGAGCTTTGGAACTGGGTTTCTAAGTCCTGGTGTTTCTATCCAGACTGCTTTTGCCAGACAAGTACCGCTGTTATAAGGGTGTTGTAGCATGCTTCCCATCTTCACTACTGCAGAATCTTTTAGAGGGAGTTCTGGATACTGGGAGGCACTTTCTTCACCCGACTGTAGCTGCTCTTCATTTGGGAATTCCTACTGTGGCACATAAAAGCAGACGGAGTAGCTGTGTGTTGCTGTTGGCTCTTACTTACCGGCCGGCTTATGTTGTGTGCCCGCATGGCAGCCGCTGGCGACGCTGTGAGTGAGAGCGTTTGCAAAGCACTTCACCTTCTGCGAGCTGTTCTGTTTTGGAGACGTGTGTGTTGCCAGCCCGTGAAACTCTGGGGAGTGGGATGCTGCCGCCTTCCGGGGGCAGCTGGGGAGAGCTGCGGGCTGTTGACCCCGTGTCAGGGAGTGCGGCCGTGCTGCAAGTGGTGCTGGGTGCTCTCCTTGTGCCTAGGACTGACCCACAAAGAGGAGTGGGAGGAAGAAGGTGAGATAATATAAGTGTAAAGGTGTGAGGTAAGGTGAAATTTCTATATATAATGGTGAGAAATGTCCAGTTATCCCCAGTCTTAGGGAATGATCTTGTTCTGGAGTCTGCTGGTAGAGCAGAGATGTGAACTCAAAGAGCGACTGGAAAACAAGTCACTCATGCTAATAGAAATACCTCAAGGCATTTATCAAAGTTTAGCCTTTCTGTTACCTTCACTGGCACTATTTTAACATGGTTTCTGTTTCTCCTTCTAGATATAATTGCTGAGGCTCTGTAAAATGGCTTTACGTTTCCGCAATGCCGTCACGTATGTCATACCTGCCGGAGTCCTGGCACTTCTTGGCTGCTGGTGGATGTATTCCCATAGAAAAAAGCATCCAAGCTATCACCACAACCAACCAATAGCCACCAAAGGAGAGCAACAGGGGGAAGTGCCAGAGAATGATTTGTCACCCAAAACAGAAGCGTGCGTTCCTCAAAGACTGCCTCTCTGGTCAGAAGAGGAATGCTCAGAGAATGAAACCTCGACCTCCCTGCTGCCAGCAGGGTCGACGACGCCCTCTCTTCTGGGTGAAACTCATGAGAGGCTAGATCTCTCCCAGGACCTTCCAGACCTGTCACCAGTGACAACTCAGCCCAGCACCTTCGAAGACGACAGTGAAAAACTGGAGACAATAGGATCTCAAGATGAAAGCAGTGTCCCTGCTTGTGTTTCTCTCCCTCTGATCTCAAAGAGCGCAGAGTGTCACGGCGGTGCTGCAGCGAGCCGTGTGCAGGATCCGAGCCGTGGAGCAACCCACGATCAGTGGCCATCGGCACCGATGACGGTGACACGAGAGTCTTTGGGAATCGTGAAGGAGATCAGCAATGCAGAGCAGTCAGGTGATTCTTCGTTTAAGCCCCCTAAGGAAATCCAGGTGCCAGAAGTTGTGCTATCGAATAGTGGCTCTGCGATAGCCCTTTGCCTGGGATTGGAGAAGGAAGCCAATACCCCACAAGCCTTTCTCGGCGATGATGCCGAAGTTGTGTCAGGTCACAAGGATTTTGCAGTGAGCAGGTTACCGGATAGTTTGGAGTCTGCCTGTTTGGAGCAATCCAGGGAAGAAGAGATGTCCGAGTCAATTGTTAGTACTGTGCCTGTGTGTCAGGAGGAGGACACACAGCCAAAAGGAGCTGAACTGGAAGGAGAGAAGATTGGAGGAGTGAGTTTAGACAAGGGAGAAGGCAAGAAAATTGAGCAAGTAGCAATACAGATAATTTCCAATGTCATTTTGGCAGCAACTGAGGAAGTGCTGTCTGGTTCCGCGAGTGACGCGCCCACTCGGATGTGCCAGACTGCAGCCAGCAGAGTTAGGAGACCTCTGGAGGTGCCAAGTGTTGTTGCCCCTGATCGGATGCTTGCGGAGGGAGCAGCAGGAGCTGATGAGAGCATTGCTGTGAGGAGTGATGCTGTGGTGCTCACATCCCCGCTGACAGAGGAGCGGGGTCAGAGCGTGACAGCTTCCAGCTGTTTAACGCACAGCTGTTTGCCTGGCCCCGTTCAGGGAGATGTGAAAGACTGTCGGGTTAAGAGCCATGTGTGCGGTGAGTCCCAAGGAGTTGATCGGACTCCTCTGCAAAACTGCAGGGGGTCACTGGCAAAGTCACCTTTGGCTGTGGAGGACTCTGGGTGCAGCATGTACGTATCTGAAGGTGGGACAAGCGTGGAGGACCCACTGCAGAACACAATGCTGTCTGTCACATCAGGCCAGCATTCGGACTCGCTGAGCACATCTGCATCCCAAGACACATCTGCTGAGCAGAGCTCGGTACCAAGTGAAATCCCTTCGACTCTGCAGCTGCCCGAAGGCAGCACCGTGCCGTGCAGCAATGGGATACTGAAAGAGGATGGCCCAGACCTGCATCGTGAGTGCAGCAGGGCAGCAGCCATGGATGGAGATCAGTCAGGAGGTAAGGGATTTGAAAACTCTCCCACGAAAATGTGGTGAACAAGTGTTTTATGTACTGTAATGCTTCTGCTTCAGAATGTGTTCGGATAAATCTTCTTCTTGTCTGACTTCCCCAGGAGATGTGCATTTAGCCCTCGTGAGCAGGTGGGTCTGCGTTTGCTGTCAGAATTCCCATCTCTGTAGGATCCAGTGTCAGCAGTGTGATCTTTGGGGTCTGCTGCAAAGGGGTGATCAGGCTGGTCCCGTTTCAGCACGAAGCCCCTTGTCCAGAGCTAAGCATGTGCTTGCGTAGCCCAGGCACGTGGGCTGTGTCTGGACATCGGCCGGGCTGTGAAGCACCTTGCTGGTTTGAAACCTGCTTATGCAGATGGTTCCTGCCTTGGCTCAGGCAGCCTCTAGGGAGCACTGGATTCATCTCTGTGTTTATGGGCTGCTGCTGGAAGGAAGCTGGAAGGCACGTTTCTGAGGTGCTGCTGGAAGAACTGAGGAAGTGCTCTGACAAATTGCGATAGAATCAGTTGGTTGCAGACCAATTGCCCTGAAGCCTTTTTTGCTTGGAAGGGTAGGTGCCTGCCAAGAAATCCCAACAGGGAGCAGTGTTTGTGGAGTTCCCCCATCTGTCTCTGTGTTGCTTTTGCCTTCTAGATCCTGGAGATGTGTGCCTGGCAGTGTACAAAGCTGTCTGAGCAAATGTTAACCCGCGTGACCTTGGGGATGGATGTTAAAATCCTTCATAGGACCCTGTGGTGGCAACAGCCCTTAATGGCAGGATGTCTTTTGTAATTGCTACAAAGCAGTTGGAATGCTGCTTTTCGCAAGACTTGGGGATTGCCTGTGCCAACCATGAAGGATTAAATCCCCAAAACATTTTCACTAGTGAGAGCAGCCTTAGGAAGGGAAGGATTTTGCCTCCTGAATGCTGGCATGACAAGAAGGTACAAGAGTGTGTCGTGGAGCCTGGGTGTGACAAGGGCTGAGAGCTCTGCACTGGGACAGCTGAAGGGTAGGGAGAGGGGATGCAGCAGGTCGTGTTGGTAACGGGGATGTTGGGCAAGCCCTACAGCTGGCCTTCACACGCAGGCTGTGCTTCAACCCTCGTCCTTGTCTAGGAGCGCTGCGGCCAACACCTGCCCTGTTTGACTTCCTAGGCACCTGTGCTGTGTCACTCCTTAACTGTGGCAAACGTGAAGCAGCTGTTGGGTTTATTTTTCTCTTTGGTCTAGCCCTGGATGGTCTGAATACTTGCAAGCAAGTAGGATTTTTATGCTCCTGCCTGTTAGTCTGAAGGAAGGATCAGCTTTGTCTTACTCTGTATCTGGGATCTGGCCAGGAGGAAGCTGGTTTGAGTTTGTCCCTTTCCAAAGTAGAAATGTTCCTGGTGTCAGCTGATGGTTTGGGAACAAAACATAGCTCAGCTCTGGCACCTCGTTTCTTGAAGCGTATGACAAATTTGGGCGAGAGACAATCCCCTACCAAGGCTTGCCGTGGGCACGCCAGGCACTTGGGTCACTGTGCAGCCCCTCTTGGGGGCAGGAGCGGAATGTCAGTGCACAGGGCAGGTGAACAGGTTGCATGTCCCTCCCTACGTTCTGAACTCCCTTTGAAGAGTCTTTTTTAAGCCACAGGGAAGTGTAAAATCCCTTGCTGCAGCAGCAGCTCGGTGTTGATGTGAGCAGAGCTGTCATCCAGCGGGTAACCTGAGCTTACGGTGTCTGTCTCTGCTGCTGTGTGAGGTGTCACCATGCTCGAAGGGCTCCTGCTGATCTTGGGCCTCCTCCTTCTGTTGCATTCCCAGAGGCATGCAGGGTTTTTTTCTCCAGGAATAAAAGGAAACTTGCAGTAGGCAGTGGGTGTTGGGAGTTTACCCTTTCTGGAGAACCTGATACAGGAACATTCCAACTGAGTGTGTAGGAAGAGCTCCATGTAACCTCTGTGTGAAGTGATCGGTTTCCACAGCCTTGTGTCTGGTGGCTGGATTGTGTTGGTTGCCAGAATGCTTACACGTGTGCATGTCTTGTAGGTTCGGACGTAAATAATGTGGATTTTGTGGACAGTGGCTGTGCCATGAGGAAGACAGTGGCTCTCCAGAACTCTAAGCTTGGAGGGGAATCCAGCAAGTCCGACTTCATTATCTGGGAAATAGAGGTCCCAAAGGTAACCAGTCGCCATCTTCTGGCTCTTGCAGCCTGGTGAGGGCTCCGTGCCATCCCAGGGAGAACAACAACAAATCAACAAGGATTTCAGCATTTAGCTCCTGTTAGGACTCAACAGGAGTGAAGAGCCAGTACACAGCTGTAAGCAAGAGGCATGTCAGGGCTACGTCCAGGGTAACGTTGGTTGTCAGACTCATTATTTCCCCTTATCTTCCACCCCCATCTGTTAGTCTGATGCTTTGAAAGCATTCAGGAGGCTTTGTGGGCACATGGTTATTAAGAGCAGGGAGGGTAGGGTAGGAGGGTTTTGTGTCAGCTGCCTGCCCAAACCCTTCCTCACAAGCTGAATGCTTGGAGGAGCTCCTGTGGCTCTGTCCTTGTAGTGAGCTTCCCTGTGGGTTTCTTGTGGTTTTTAGGACGATGTTCATATCTTCTTCCCTGCTTTGCATATGCCCAGTCGCCTGTGGCTGCCCTGCACAGCGTTGCTCCCACGGTTCTGCCGCTCAGCAGACCTGGCGCTGACAGCCAGCGTCCTCCCGGCAGGACGAGTGTGCGGCTGGGGTGCTGGGCGCCTGGCAGGGACACCCAACGCTCATTTGAAAGGGTCAGTAAAACACAGGCTAAGGAAGCAGTTCTACAGCAGGAGCATACATTTCAGTGGTTCGTCAGGACAGGCTGTCCATTTCATTAAAGTACCTGACTTTGCCTTGTGTAGGGTTGTCCACACGGACGCGGGCCCAGCACTCCTGCTCTGGTGTCTGCTCTGTGGCCGTCAGTGGTCGCAGGTGCCACTGGAAGAGCAGAAGTGACGGGGCTCACACAGACATCTCTTCAGCACCCTGCGCGGCCGTCCGGGGGCTCTGCGGTCTAACAGGAATAATCATAGGATCATAGCGTGCCTTACTCTCCTGTGAATTTGTCTACTCCCTTTCTATTCTAATAATTAGCTTGTTTAAAAATTGCTGAAACTCAGTATTCCGTGTGTCGACGAAAAATGCATGGGGCATGCTGTTTTTTAAATAAAACGTGGTGGGAGGTGGGGATAGGATGTGACTTGGCTTGACTGTAGGAGGACAGTTGCCTTTACCAGGTCTGGTTTTGTCCCATCCTGTTGTTCCACAAGATTTGCAGGTGGATCTGTCAAAATGAGCTGTGCCTACTGCTCCATATCTACCTGACCTGCCACAGACCGCTGAACTCCACACTGGTCCAGCATTGCCTTACATTTATCTTGCCTGGCCCTATGCTGCGGGAACTGGGGATGGGGGTGAAATAAGCCCCAGAGAATGGTGTCTGAGTGTTTCTCTTCCTGACTGTTGCTTTCTTGTCCCTCTCACAAAGGGGTTAGTTGGCCGCTTGATCGGCAAACAAGGAAGATTTATGAGCTTCTTGAGGCAAGCGTCTGGTGCCAAAATTTATGTCTCAACACTACCTTATTTCCGTGACTCCCAAATCTGTCACATTGAGGGTAAGTGCGATGTCTCTTTGTTCATGGTCTAATATGTAGCTTGGGGGCCTTAATTAGGTGGGCAAGGAACTTAAGGAACTGAGTGAGTCCAGTGCTTTATGAAACTTTTCTGCTCAGTGCTGTTACAGTAGAGGTATGTGCCAAGTCACCTGCGAATACTCTGGTGTAGAGGTGAGAATGCATTTTAACATCTTTGGGTGCTGTAATTTAACCAACACCTTCTGCAGGATGACTTCGGGCTTGAAGGAGGAGCTATGGGATGGGTATGAGTAGTCTTGGCTGTGAAGTATGTTGGACTAATTGTGACTGAAAAACATCTGCCAGTGAGTTGGGTTTATACTGGAGGCTAACACTGTTAAAACTGGGGCCTGGTGGTCCGAGTTGCTTATGTAGGTCTGATACTGGGTTACATGGCCCATCTATTAAAACTTAAATTGCTGCTGCAGCACAAAAGGCTTCTCTTGGCTGTATTGCTTCATGTGGCAGCGTCCTCAGCATATCCGTGCTACCGACCTTCTGTGGGACTTTCATCTTCCAGGCTCCCCGCATCAAGTTGAGAAAGTGCTGAGCCTCATTGGCAAGAAGTTCAAAGAGCTGTGTCTCACCAACATCTATGCTCTACCTCCACCAACACCGCTGACGCTTCATTCCCTCCTTATGACTGCCTGGGTAAGGTCCAGCTCGCCGGCCGGGCGGCTCTGGGCTGGAAAGCTCCTGCTGGTCACTGCTGTCCATGTGGGTGCTTCACAGGTGCCCTCTAAACCAGTTTGATATTTCATGGCGGTCTGTTGTCCAGCTTCTGTAACTGTTGGAGATGAGATTTATCTACCCGTCCTTCCACTAATGAGAATTTCTTTTTTCCACGTGGCAGCTGTTCCTCCCAGATGGAGTCACCGTAGAGGTGGTCGTGGCGAACCAAGTCGACGCGGGGCACATGTTCCTGCAGCAGCACACACACCCCACTTTCCATGTCCTGCGTAGCCTCGACCAGCAGATGTATGCCTGCTATTCTCAGCCTGAAATTCCAACCCTCCCAACTCCAGTAGAAGGCAAGTAACTCGGTTACTCCCAAATTGTTCAGCTGAGAAAACTTCAAGTGTCATGTGGAAGCCTGCTGCCCCTGAGTTAGGCTTGGGAAGTTTCCCAGTGGATGAAAATCATCGTCATCTCCTTTATTTATTTCACTACTGCAATATTGATGTTGCTCTGCTCTTCCTTATCCCACTCATCCCTGGAGTACCTCCCTGGGCACTTAGCTGCATGTTGAAATTCAGAATGAGATGAAGTCTCAGAGACAGAGCCTTGAGACACCGCTCCCGTGTCCCGGCTGCAGGCTCTGCCTGGTGGTGCTGAGAGGAGATGGAGGGAGCGTAGGAAACGCACCTGATTCTCAGTGGATAGCTGTGCAGCACTGCTAATGCCTGAAGCCCTGATTTCTGGAAATCCACTTACACTGGGCCTTTCTTCTCTGTCCTCCTACATTTTGCAGTTGGCATTATCTGTGCAGCTCCAGGCCTGGATGGGGCATGGCTGCGGGCGCAAGTTATCACCTATTTCGAAGAGACCAATGAAGTGGAGCTCAGATACGTGGACTATGGAGGATACGACAAAGTGAAGGTCGACACACTCAGACAAATCAGGTCTCTAACTCTTGTTCCATGGCCTGAGGCCGTGTCTGCCTTGAATCGTCATCAGAGGCATCCGTGTCGTTTGAGTTGCTTATAAGCTTTTCCACAGCTGAAGTGGGAAACGGTAGAAAGGTTTGTCTTGGCAGTGGGTGTGGATTCCTTGGGAGCCCAGTAAGCTCTTGCAAGGCTTTTTTGAAGCAGGAGGGGGCAGGAGAGGAAATTGCAACTTCTGCCACTTCAGTGTGGAAGCTGAGCAAAAGGATGCCTTCAGGAGGCTCCAAAGAGAAGTTGGCGGATGAGCTAGGAATAAGATTCAGATTCTCTGTGCCCCAGCTCCGTTGGCTGGGAGATCTGTACAGGGTGAGGGCTTTCCTACGCAAGCCCGTTAAATACTTGACCATGCCCCAGAGGTGGGAGAGAAGCAGCACAGCCTCTGCTGTGGAGGTGGTTTTTGCTTGGAGCAGAATTTGACTGGCCCTGCTAATCAGACAATTTATTGCTGCTGCTTAGATTGCTGGGAGAACAGTCTGATACTTCTTGTCTTTTAATAGTCTGATTCAATTTTAAACTGAATTCCTGTTAGAGCAATTGATTAATCAATGTCACTTGAAAGAATACAGGAGCAACTTAAATCTGTGTTCTTATTCTGATTGATTCTCTTTTTCTTTAAGGTCTGATTTTTTATCACTGCCTTTCCAAGGAGCAGAAGTTTTACTAGACAACGTGGTGCCACTTCCAGGTAATGGAGCTCTCAAGACGTACCCCTGGTGCTCTTCAGCAGGTTTCAGTGGGTGATTCTGTCTAAGCCTTCTCTCTCCTATTGCAAGTGCAGCTTGTGACGTGACTAGAGCAAGGGTTGGAAAAATTGTATTTTATTCTTGTAAATCTGGTAGCAAAGCATAACCTGCCAGACTCGGGGAGTGGGGAGAGATGATAAATGCCCAGAATTTCTCCTGCATGGAGCAGAGAATGAATTGCTCTCCCAAACAGCAAGTTGGCAGGACTGGCAGGGCACAGGTGAAGTAGCTGTAACTACTCTGCCTTCTTCTGTCATAGAGTAGTTGTAATGCAAACTTAGTTTTAAATCTGCTACACAAATAGCTGTCACTTTCCTACTAAAATGACAGCTGTGTGTAGTTCTGTGTTCGAAGGACTACCCTCCAAGCACTGGGAGAACGTCAGTCACTGCCTAGAAATGCTTTGTGTTTCTTTTTAATTTGTTTCCCCCTCCTTTCTCGTAGTGCTGGAGATGAGTGCTGTACTGGTGTCTAAAGAGCTGCCCTTGTGGGTACAGGAAGGGGTGTCTGTAGGTCGGGCCAGGTTTCACCGAGGGCTTGGTGGCTGCCAGGACCCGGGGAGGTCGCGGCCCTGCCAAGTCTGTTGGTGGACGGCCGGGTTTAAGCTGCTGCTGGCAGAAGTCACTGTTTTGCACGTTCCCTGGAGTAATCGACTCCCTTCAGGGAGATGGTCCCAGGGTGGAGAAACATTTTTGCAACAATTTGGTGGGAAATAAACAACTTTCCTCCCAGATGAAACCACTGGAAGTGTGCTTCTCTGTCTTTGAGGCCTCCTAATTCATCAGCCACTTACGTTCTCATGAACTTGGCTGGTGGCTTTGGGAAGCGCTTCATCCTTTCCCTTCAGCAGCGCAGTGGGCAGAATCCTGCTGTGATCTCCAGCTTAACAGGCTGCTCTCGGTGAACGCATACGGCACCAGTAGGTGAAGGTTCTCCAGCCTAACTTATGTGGGAGGTCAGACGAGACTGGCTTAACAGTCCCTTCTGGCCTTTAAAGCCTGTGAATATCTCGTCTTCTCCCTCTGTGTTCTCTCCAAAGAGGAGGATCACTTCTCCCCCGAAGCGGATGCCGCTGTCAGTGAGATGACCAGAGGCGCAGTCCTGGTGGCGCAGGTACGGCAGAGCTCTCTGGAGAAGTCTTGTTGCTGGTTCTGGTAGTGGTGTTCATTACCCACATCAGTTAATTGGGATGAGCGGGAAGCCTTTGTGATGCTCGGTGCCATCGCTTCCTCACACTCATCGCTGATTCCAGCACGAGCGTGGATTTGAGTGACCAGAGGGAACTTGTCACCAAGGTGTCCCAGCTGCCTGGTGGCAATAGCTACGTTTCCTCTAGCCTACACATGGGTTTAAGTACTGAGTATCTGATGAGCAGTGAATGATGCTGCCTCATATCCTCCATGGCTTGGACCAGAACTGGTGCACACTGATGTTTTTCTGTGTTTCCAGGTCACAAATTATGACAGCGCGACAGGTCTGCCGCTGATACAGCTGTGGAACTTGATGGGAGATGAGGTGCGTGTGCCGACATATGTATTTTTTCAACACTGTTAGAGTTTGTGATTATTCAGACTTTTTATTGTTGAGTAGGAACTTGATGCTTGCTGCTAGTGGTTTGTTCACTTTTTTTTTCTTTCACCCCCTTTTAGGTGGTGTCGATAAACAGAACTCTGGTGGAAAGAGGATTTGCTCAGTGGCTCGACTACTAGCAACATCCCGGATGCCTCCACAACTCTTCTGCAGAGAAAAACAAAAAGAAGAAATCTTGTTTTGCACTGTTACAATTCGGTTTGGCAAACTCTCGTAAGAAGACTTGTTTACACCTGTGTGCGGAGTTTTGTGGTCCACTGAAACTCGCTTTGCTCAACTGTTACCATTTCACTAGAAACACATACCTCATCTCGGTGAAAGGCGGGGTGTTAAAAGCCATAACGACAGATACTGTAGCTTTAAAGCAAAAAAATCTTCCCTGGCCTTGACTCAAAAGTTGAACAGAAAAAAAACCCAACAAACTTAAAGCCTTGGGGCTTGCTTGAAGCTGGCAGATGCCCCTGAAGCGTTAACTGTGGCTGCATTTCTGTTCAAGATGTATAATGCCCATGAACTAAGCGTCTGCTTTCCCCCAAAATTACAGTGGTTGTCCCTTTTTTTTAACAGGCTCTGCCTGTGAAATTAATGAATGTTATTAAGGAACTTAATGTTCGGTTATGGATTTTTCTACATTGTGCCACTAACCTGCACAAACAACATTCGTCTTGTCTCTTTCTTATGCCAGGAGGCAGATGAATTGCATTCGTTGCACTTGCTGTGGCACATGTCTCACTGCAGTCATGGTTTTTAAGTCTTGATATGCTCAAGGAAGAGAGCTGCTCTGTGCAGATGCTTGAAGTGCAGGATATGTTACCACTACAACTTTTGAAATGTCATGTATTTAAAGAAAAGAACTGATTGCCAAGCCCAATTGTAGTTTATATTTTTCTAGCTGTGCAAGTCTGTAAATATATATAAAAACCAAAACATTGTAATATTTTGTACAAGAAAAAACACTGGAAACAAAGGGAACTTTAAAGAAACTCTTTTCATACCACAATGTCCTGTGTAGGTAGAACTGGTTTGGAGTGCGTTAGGGTAGCCAGCGGATTTGGAGCATCAATGTTGGGAGTGTTTCAGCTCTGTTGTATACAAGATTAGTATTCCCTTAGGTTGCTGTCTGGTTTGAATTGTGATCACTGCATTCTTTGCTATGTTGCTGTACAGATCTGTTTAAAAAAAAAAAAAAAAAGAAGAAAAATAACAACTTGGCATTACTATTGCAGTGGTGTTCTCTCAAATTTCTTTTTGCTCCTTTTTAGATTTCTATTTTGTATTTAAAATTTTGGTCGAGTAATTTAAGCTGACTTAATGCTCTTAAAAACATGCCCTCTAATGTGTATCATTTTAGATATGTATGGAGCTGGGATTTATTGCTGGCAGAGAACATACCTGCCAGGAAAATGTTGATGTAGTCAGTCCTCGGAAGTTTTTTCAGGTGGATTCAAGGGTGTCCTCACATCCTATGAGCTAACCTGCCAGCCTGTTGCCCATTTGGATAGCTGCCTACAAAAGCATTTGGTCCAATCCCTCCTGCTATGGTACGGTTATGTCCTTTTTTTCTAAGTTCTCTCCTATTCGGCGCTTGTGACTTAATGCTCATGTTTGCAACAAGGTTCAATGAAAGCTAAATTTGGTAACTCAGTTAAATCTATAAAACATATATCCTCTTGGAATGTTTCTTTCCATTTCAATTAAAGCTCGAATTTTAAGCCGTCTTATTCAACCTGTGATGAGTAAGAGCCTTCATTTCCCGACCTCTTGCGATGTAGGGCTGGGAAGGGAGCTCCGTGCGATGTGCAGGTGAGATGAGATCCTGTCGGCTTCTCGGCAGCTGTGGAAAGGTCAAACTTCCGAGTCTCCTGGGGTTCCTTTTACTTCCAGCTGAAAACTGGGTGTGTTTTTATGATGAATTACTTACTCGAAAGCCTTAGGCGGGTGCTCAGGGCTGTCGAAACAGTATGTATTTGCGGAGTTAATTTACTCAAGACAACCCTTTCGTCACACTTGCGTGTTGAAAAGTGAAACTTGGGAGTCTCTCTCTTGTGCGGGCTGTAAAATCCCACCTCTAGAATGTTGGCAGGTTTCTTCTTCAAGCCGAGCAGTGCAGTGATGTGAACTGGTGACCAGTGTGTCCGTACCCTGGTGTGGGAGCACCTCGCAGCTGGGGAGGTCCCTTGCGGTGGGATGTATTCGTGCTCTCTCTGTGGAAAAGAAGTGAAGGCACGGGCTGCGCTGGAGCTGCACAAAGTGGTAAACTCTGAGTACTGCTTCTGAGGTCTGTGTAGGGACAGTTGCCCAGGGTTCCAGCTACCACTGAGGATTAAAACCAATGCCTTGGGTTTGTTGCAGAATGTACCCACAGCCTGTGGAAGCTCTGGGCTGAGTCGGTGCTGCTTAGGCAAGTGATGGGTGAAGAATAAAACATCAGGAGTTTTGGTGGGGGAGTGGTGAGGTTGGAAGTTAATGAAGTTCAGGAATGTCTGTTCTTCTCGCGTCGCAGCCCAGGGAGAGGGTTTCACCTCATGGGTTTCTCAGCCCTTACCGGCCTCCAGTAGCCACCAGGCGATGGGTGTCACCCTCGGGCAGGGTCTAGGAGAGATCTGCACTGTGGGTGGCTGACGTGACCCCCTGACGCGGTGCTGAGCCATGCGTGCACAGCAGCTCCCGGAGCAACCCGAGGTTGAGCGTATGTGTGTCTGAGCTGAGCCGTCCCCTGGGGCTGGTTTGACTGGAGCCGTTCAGAAGGGGGTTTCCCCTTTGAAAAGTGGTGATTTTATTATGGGTGAAAATGAATGAGGTCTCTGGAGATGCCTGATTTGTAACTTCTGCTTGGAGAGCTTCCCGTGGGCTGCGTGGCACACCCCAGCGCTCCTCCCCGCCGAGCAGCCCCTGGGAGGCCAGACCTGCCCTGTTCTGGGACCTTTTCATCTGTGATTTTCTTTTGGCATTTTGACTCAAAGGCTCCTTAGTGAGAGAGGAGCAAAGAGAGTTTTTGGAGTGGATGGAGGATAATGGTGCCCCTGTCTGGCACGGGCACAAGGAGCAGTCGAGTTCTGACTGCTCGCCACATGGCCCTGAACCTGGCTTTGCTGTTCCATGGCGGAAAGTTGATGGGCAGTGGATTTTTCCTAAAAACAAATTTATTTTTTTTAAAAATTGCAAGCTTTATTTTTACTGTCACACAAATCTGTTGCATCCTGTCTTGGTGCTGTCCCCAGGAAGCCTGTGTGTTGGAGCTAGAGTTAAACAACATGTGTCTGGCATTTAGTTTATTGCTTGGGGGTCTGTGTGAAATTCTGGCTGCCGTGAGCCAAGAGGGGGGTGAGGGCGCTTGGGGAGAGTCTCAGGGCTCGGGCTTATCGCTGGGGGAAATCTAAATGGCTCTTGTGAGGCAGAAGTGCCAGGTGACGGGGCTCCCATGTGTGAGTCTGGTCATGGCAGCGATGAGGCAGGAGGTCTGCCTGGCCCCACGCTCTGGCAGCCCAGGTAATTTGGGAAAAGAGTGACCTTCAGAGCGGTTTTTCCCTGACGCCCTCCCAGTTTCCAGCTGTGAGCAGGGTGGGGAGTTGCGAGCCAAATGTCGCGCGTGCGCCTCGTCGACAGGTACAAACGAGTTTGTGTAGTGGTGTTCTGAGTCCCTTTGTCCTTCTGACCTTCACGACATCCTGTGGCAGTATGTCCCACGACTTAATTACGTGTGGGTGAAAAAGGCGCTTCCTGTTTGTTTTCTAAATTGCCTGAAAGCATCCCTGGCCCATCCATCATCCCGATCCCGCGGAAAGGTGAGTAATGGCCCTCGCTTTGGCTTGTCTGTACTGCCAGGGAGTTTAAAGACTTCTCTCACCTGTCTCTGTTCCAGGCTGAAGTGTCTGGGGTCTGTGGGACCCTTATGTGGGAGCTGGTGGGTACCACACGTCCTCCCTGACCCCGGCCCCTTCCCAGCCCTGCAGCCTGTTCCGAGGCGACCGTGGGGCACGGGCTTCCCTGCTTTTTCTGCGCCAACAACAGCGAAGAGCTGCTGTGTGTTCCCAGGTGCGTGTCTTGGTACCTAAATATGGGGCTGGAGGTTCCTGACGATGTTCTCCATCCTCGTGGAGAGCGGGAGGACGTGCCCAGAGGTGTGCTGTACGCACGACTGCGCTGAGCATCCAAAATTCCCAGAGAGAGGGGAGATGGCACCGCTGGTTTGTGCAGGTCACGTCCCAGCCTCGACGGGGCTGTGTGATGTTCTCTTTTTGTACCTGAGCCCTGCGGTTGGGATTCCGGAATGCTGACGAGACTTTTCCTACTGTTTCAAGTGAGGTGCCCTCATTTCTAGAAAAAAACCCATAAATATTCCACGGTACGTCTCGATGCTGAAGGAGGATCGCTCTCCGACGCTGGGCACGGACGTGGCCGCGCTCCCCTCGCCGTGACCCCGCGCGTCTTGGGGCGGCAAGAACGGAACCGAACGAGCGAGGGAAGAGTCCTGCTGCAGGAAAGTTGGGTTCGGGGGCAGTTTTTTGGGGTCCGCGACAGTCCTCTCGGCACCCCCGGGTCCCGCCGCCGGGGCCGGCAGGTGGCGACCGTGTCCCTGTTCTGATCCCTCCGTGCGCCGTGCCTGGGCCGAGGCGATAAAAGAAAGAGAGAAGAAGAAAAAGGAAAAAAGAAAAATGAAAAACAAAGAAAAAAGAAAAAGCTGCTTTTTGTTGGCACAGGCTGATGCCTCCTCCCCTCGGATTTTTTCTTTTTTTTTTTTTTCCAAAATCTGATCATTTTCTTTTCCCCCTTAGTCAAACTGAAGCAAACTCGTTGCACTCCCACTGAAAAACGGACAGGCAGATGTGGGTATTGAAAAAAAAGTTAGTTTTGTGTGCTTTTTGCAAAGAGGCAACAGCCCGACAAGTACACATGAGTCGGGGAAAAAAAAATGTTCCTGTTGAGATGCTGCAAATATAGCGCATGGATGTGGTTTGGTTCTGTTTAATTAGCAATAAATTCAAACCTTATTTACATATCTCTAAGCACATTTTGTATTTTAGAGATAGATGGCAACCTGAACGTGTATCGCTGCTTTGCCATAGACAAACCCAGCGCTTTCAGGAGCTCAGATCCAGGTCAGAAATCGGGAGCCTGCGGTGGTGTTGGTGCAGAATCACGTGTCTGAGGGTTCTTTTCACCTCCTGTAGGCTCTGTGCAGCTCTGCTCCCCTGAGGTTCTAATCTTCCTCCCTTATTTGCCTTTGCTGAATGTCAACCCCCTGCCCGGGCTGGGGTGAGACCCCCTGAGGGACACAGGGTCCCGGCAGCCACCCCCTGCGCCCGACTCTGCCGCTCGCTTGGGTTTTGCCCTAGAGCAGGACACGTGGGATGGGTTTGGTGAGGAAGCGCGTTCCGTTCTCCGTTTGCTGAACACGCTGACCTCGGCTCTTATGTGCCTGGAGAGATCCCCCCCGTACTGAAAATGGGGAGGAAAATGTACTTCTGAGTCCCCAGCTCTGTTGTGTGCACGACCCATAGAAACACGTGGATTTTTGTCAGCAGCTTGACCTCTTGGACAGTGAAGAGCAGTGAAGAGCTGCCCTCTTTCTTCCGCTCACCTGACTCCTGTGTAATAGAAGGGCTAAATGCTTATTACTTTTTTGTAGCCTTTTCCAGTTACCAATCAAATGTGTCTGGTTTGGGGTTTTGCTGTTCCTTTGTTGCTGTGACTATACAGGGTGCTCTATCTCGCTGTAATTACGGTTCCATCATTGTCTTGGCATGGAAACATCTGCTGTCTCCCTGCGATCTCCACTTCTCCTATTTCTTTTGAGAATTTCATGGATCGCGATGACCTTCTATTTTCCGTAACATCTCACGCATCTCAGTGTACGCAGCTGTTTCTCCTGCGTTCCCCCGTCTCTCCATCTACTTTTTTGTTCCTATCAGCAACTCCAATGCATTCAGAATTTCAGCTCATCTGCTTATCAAACCGGTATCTCGCTCGCCATCTCCTCTGCATCGCAACCGCTGTAAACACAGCACCTTTGCACCAGGCTGGTTCCTCCTCTGAGCATAATCCATCTTCCAGCTCACACCTAAAGCCTTTGCTCCCATTTAATGTTTTCAAGTTAACTCTCTCAGCCTTTTTTATTTGGATTATGTAGCACCCTCTGGCTGGCTGGGTGCGAGGTCCATCCGTGCCACTTGCGAGTGATGTGCTGCGGGATATGTGGAGGGTGCTGCCAGTCCAGGTGAAGTTGCTGCCGGTGGAAAAAAACGTGTTTTATTCCATTCTGGCACCTGTTATTGCTAGGACTTTACGAGTACGTGCATTCTCTTAAAAATAGTTTAACCTGCTGCTGGAGTCTTTGCTCCTTGCTCTGTGGTGAGGCGCTGGGTCAGGCACGGGCAGGACAAGTCCTACGGCTGCAGAACTCACCCGGACTCGGGGCTGGGCTGCCTGTTTCTGAGATAAATCGCTCGGTGCCATTGTGAAATGGGTGCAGTGGTGACAGGCACCGTTTGCAGGGGTTTTGTCACCATACAGGGAAAAAACCACTGTGGGAAAGCACCACAGCAGCCTGAGCAGGGGGCTCAGGTTTTGGGCCAAGTGTTGATCTGGGATGGGTCAAATCAGAGCAAAACAAATAGAAATTGAGCAGAGAATTTAAGTTGTAAGAAACAATCTCCGGCAACTTTGAAATAATTGCCTGTTTCCTGGGCATATCCAGGTAAGCTAAATGCTGTTCTCCCTGTTCCCTTTTGTGTGCTTGTGATCTTTCAGAGACCTGATTGCTCCCTTCTCCCTCCCCCTTTACCTCTTGAGTTCCCCCACTCCTCCAAATTTCTACTGGAGTTGGTATTTTTCCCCCAACAATGTCTCTGAAGAATCACAAATGTGTAATATGTGTCCCGACGCTTGTATTTTAATAGCATGAAGCAAACCACATCAGCACAGGCAATTTCACATTCAACACGTTATTGCTATTTAAAGCGCAGAGGTATAAAAATGATTGGCAATCCAGCTCTCCCAGAAATCGCGGGCTGCTGCCGGCTGCCAGATTGTGATTTTTTAATATAGGCTGCTCTGTGCAGTTGTTCCCTCACCTTTGACTTGCAGATTTCTTGACGTGGAAATAGCAAAATCATTTTTGGTTGTAACAGGCACATTGCTTGCTGCTGAAAAGAAGTAATTATCATTAAATACACCCATGTGTGTGCATACTCAGACTCATCCATCCGGCCAGGGCTGAGTGGCTGGTCACTTTTTTTCCAGCTGAGCAACCTTTTGCATTTCCCCAACTTTGCAAATACGTTTTACTTGAGTTCTGGGTTTCGGAGGAGAGTGAGGGTGGATGGGCAGGTGAGATATTGTTTTGTCTCTCTCCTATCACTGTGGAGGAGGGAGGGCATCGGGCTTCATCGCGGAGATGGTGACATAAGAGGGCTTGTGATTTCCTTTTTCTCAGGGCTGTAATAGAGATCTCTCACTGAGCCGAAAGGTGTTGGTTGTGTCAGGGCCCTTTGCATAAGTATGTTGCTCTGGGTTAATGTACGGTGTGATTAAAGATCAGACCTTTATGAATTTATGTTTAGGGCAATCTTACCCTGGTTACATTTAAGTACAAAGTGACAAAAAATTATAACCATTCTTAAATGAAAATAATCCTTTGTCCCTAGTGGAAATAACGGCCCTGGAGTTTGTATATGCCGTATAAAATCTAGCGAATGCAACACAGGTGGGTCGTTCCTTTCCTGGTGTTGCTCTCTGAGGTCTCTACTCCACGCCCTGCCACAGGGTATCCTATAGCTGGTTGGATGGGGAAGGCAGAAGCATCTTCATCCTCACTTATGCTCGAGGAGCTCTGCGGGGAGAGGGAGTGGCTG
>NW_009722386.1:27067-28528 GCF_000703405.1 Apaloderma vittatum
AACCCCGGTTTTCCCTGAGGCGCGGCTTTGCCCGGGCGTCCCCAGCCAGGGAGCCGGTGGCAGCGCTTTGTCCCCATATTTACACTGCTACTGGCCCAACGTGGAGCATTTGGCTCTCCTCCACTTGTGGAAGGGATTAGCTACTTCATAACATCCAGACAAGATAATCTCTCCAATTTTTCCTGGAAGAACTCCCTGACAAAGCGCAGCAAAGCTACAATAATGCCAGATGAAACAGTAATTGAGTTTGCCTTCTTATTACTTTCTCGGCTAAGTTTGTGTTGGTTTTAATTTTAGGGTTTTTTTTGTTGCTGCTGATACAGAACAGCTAAATACTGCTCCAGTATTGATTCAACCCAGCAGTTTTATGGTAAACCGCAACGATACAAGGAGGTGAGCAAAAAAAAAAAAAAAGGGGGATGGAGGACTAACTGTAAAAAGTTTTTTAAAACTTCCCTATGTTTAAAAAGAAAGACAGACTTTAAAAGAGATGAAGTTTTGATAATTGTTCCTGCCCATCACCAAGGGTCTTAGGGATGCGCTGTACTAACATGAAAGCAAAATGGATTAAAAATCAAAGAACGTGGGAAACGACTCTCTCTTTAGCTTTCGGAGGCACCCAGTGTTGCTGTATTTATCCCTCTGGCCAGCGACAAGGTGACTCCAAGGCGGTGAAACCACCCCTCACGCTTTCCCGGCGAGCAGCTTGGTGCGCTTTGCTGCTCCGGTAGCTGCCCTGACAGCGCCACACGCCGCAGGACGAGCGTGTCTGAAGGGAAAGGTTCAGAGGTTCGTCTCCAGAACAGTGTGATGGGTGGCTGTGACTGAACTTTGAAGTCAGGTTTCTTCATCAGATTATATTTTTAGTCTGCTGGGTAGCTTTGTTGTTGCCTGTTTACCTAGACGATGGTTTTATGAGAAATCCCTCAGACGCCTGGAAGCGCGCGGTGAGGCCTCGGTGGCTGCGGTGCTTCCTCCGTGCAGGTGAGGGAGAGGTTTCCAGCGAGACAGTCATGCTCAGGTTTGCTCCCAAAGCGCAGCAGGACTGGAGTCTGTCCCGGACTGTTTGTGGGGGTGGTTTTTTGTGTCTTTCAAAGCAGAGAGCAGCACTGCAGGGCTGTCCCTGGACCAGCCCCACCGCTGCTTGGTGCAAGCTCCAGCAACGTCTCTGTGCTGGTGAAAGAGGGAAGCAGAGCCCTGGCGAGGGAGGAGGTATTCGGTGATGCTGAGTTCTTCCAGGTAACAAAGTTGGGAATCTTGAGCGAAAGCCCGCTGGTTCAAACACGGAAACTGAGGCACGTGGGCTCGAATGATGCAAGCTGAACTCTTCCTCGGTCCTCCGTGAGCCGCGGTTCCCCCAGCTAAGTATCACTGAGGGCTTTGAGGTGGTCCATGGGAAACACGGGACAAGGAGTTGACATCTGGGTGTAAATTAATTCTAGGCTTGGATGTTTTCCTACC
>NW_009722386.1:28545-30706 GCF_000703405.1 Apaloderma vittatum
CGAGGGGGTCTGAGGCCATTCATGGGGTTGCAATCCCTGCAATACTTGTTCTTTGGATAAACTGCAGACCTAACTCATCTGGGCTGCCAGCACATGCAATATAAAATGTGAAGAAACCCTAGGGAGTTTCCAACGCCTTCAGTTTGTTCCTGAAATCATTTTGCCTTTTAAATAGCACGGCACTGTAAAGCTGGAGGGGTGTTCTCCAGGAACGGCAGCAGTTCGTCAGAGACCTGAAAAAGGTGCTGCAGGTCCCAGCTGGGTAGCCAAAAGGAAATAAAACCGAGTTTCAAAACAAACAGTGCAAGTTTGCAAAAGTTATTTAAAATAATGGATTAGAATGTACTGGCTGTCCTGAACGTGTTCTTGCTGGTGGACGCTGGGGCCGTGAGAGGCTAACGTTATGTGACGAGTAATGCATCACTGGAGCAACGCCGCTCTCGTGATGCATTGCACTAATACATCACGAGAGCGACAGAGCTTTAATGATGCATTACTCCAAAATGGCCTCAGTCAGGAAGAACAAGTCCAGGAGACTCTGCACACTCCAGATAAGTATGTGCCTAAATTTTCCAAGATTTTTTTCTTTTCCTTGAAAGAGCATCCTAATAAGAAATAGTCGGAAGAAGAGCTGGTGAGGATCCTGGTGAGTCTCCAGGCATGGAGACCCAAATGATGTGGAGATTTTGATTTGGAAAGGTGACCCCCAAGTGCTCTCCGGTGCCAGCTGAGCAAGCGTCATCTTCTGGAGCGCGGCCGCGCGTTTCAGCCTCCTCCAGCAGCCGGGCACAGTGTGTGCTGGGAACGCCGGCGCCTCGGCTCCCTGCATGACTGGTGGCTCAGCCCAGCCAGCCCCGCACCCGTCCTGCAAAACTGGGCAGGCAATGGCACGTACAGCCCAAAGTACCATCTTATCCCACCCATATTTGCAGGATAACATAAGAGGCTGCAGTTTTGCTTGCCCTTCAAGCAAAACATGTCATCCTCATTTCCTTTCTCTGCTCGTTAAGTAATAGCCACATATGTTTTTAAAGAGATCGTCCTTTGGATTCCTTTTTATTTGTCATCTGCTATCAAAGCTTTAAAGGTCACGTTTTTCAAGTTCTTCCCTTGGAGCTTCAAAGACTATACATTTACTTTCAACGAAAAGAAAAAAAACAGCAATTTTAGAAAACCACTCCACACCCAGGGACTCAGGAAATCTCTAAATATCACTGCGAAATCTCGATGCTCCCAGCTCAGCTTGAGAGCAGCTTGATTTTGCTTGGCTATAACCAGTACGTAAGTGTACCTACACTTACAAATTGCACATTTGTAGTTTGTGCCCATTCAAAAACAAGTTACCAAACCTGTGTTACATCCCCAGTTAGCTCAACGTACAACAGATCTTCTGTCAGCCAGGTTTAAACTGATTCAGAAAAGCTTGCGCAGAAAGTCCCGTGGCTGGCTTCGGTTTGAATCACTTTTGCTTCAGTAAGTGCGACTGCAGCCCTGGCCCAAAGCTGGCTGTCCAGCTCCTCTCGCGGGATCCAGACAACGTCTGCTGAGACACAGTCGCGCCAACACAGTGCTACAAACCAAATTTAACTGGGCAGAGTGGATTTGGTACTGGTTTGTGTTTCTTGAGGCAAGGGGCCGTAGCCTTTCTGACCCAACACAGGGAGCTCTCAACCTGGTTCCCATCGCTGTAGCCCAACTGATTTAAGGGAAGTTTTAAAAATCTCCCTCTCCTGGCATGTGGTGCCCCCGGCCGTGGCTCGTCCCAGGTCCAGGCTCTGCACCCTCATCATCTCCCCATAAAGCACCTGCTGCGGGTGGGCTGGAGGACAGAACCTCAGGGCTGACGTGTTCCGCCCGCACACGTGGCAGAGCATCCGTGCCGCGTTCGTCTGGCTGCGTGCCGCCTCCAGAAGGACGCACGGTACCTAATCTGGCATCAAGTTAGAGGGCAGGGAGATGATGCCTGATCCAGCCGAGAGCCTTCAGGATGAGATTAACCCATCAAAGTAATTGGAATAAGTACGAAGTGGCAGGGTGACTTTATTACAGGGCAGTTCTCCCCGTGTGGTCACAGCATTTCTTCATTTGGTGTCTGGAGGCTGAAGGCCGGGTGTGCTGTGTTGTCAGCTGTGGCTTGCACAGGCTGTTTTACGGGTTTTAT
>NW_009722386.1:30737-32916 GCF_000703405.1 Apaloderma vittatum
TTTAACCATGAATATTAAGCCACCGTGTGGCAGGTGGATGCTACAGGAAGGGAAATGAAGGACCCAAAGATCTGGATCGGGCTCAGAAGGACTGAGAGGAGCATTCTTACAGATCTTGTCGCTTAAATCTCTTTTGGATCTTACTTTCTCGACAAAGCGTGCACAAATAATTTGTGTAGTTTGATCTTAACACTGATGAAAACTCTGGTTCAACTTTGGCCACAAGGGGACAGGTATGTCAGGACCAGTTGCTTGATTATGTTTACATCTAAATTGCTGCAGTAGATCCTCGCTTCCTCAAAAGTGATTTTCCCCTGCTCTTTAATTTCATAGAACAATATGAAAGACATGAATCTTCATGAAACTACTCTCCTAATGCAGCAGAGGCTCCACAGTGTTTGCAGCCTTTGCTTTTTATCACATGAAGTCCTGGGGGAAGTTCAAGGTAGGATCCTCGCCATTTTGGCTTAGCGATGGCAGAAAGCCAAATAAATAACACAAGAAGTTGGCAAAGCCCTGCATCAGGAAAGGCACGAGCATGAGTTCAGCATTAGCCTCTGCTTAAGATGATTTGGAACAAAAGAGTTAATTTCATGGCTGCCCAAAAGTCCGATCAGGGATCCAAGACTTTGAGAGTTGGTGCATCAGTGTTTTAAATCATAATCATAGTCATAATCATAATCCTAGAATGGCCGAGGCTGGAAGGGACCTTAGAGATCATCTAGTCCAACCTCCCTGTCATGGGCAGGGATGCCACCTCTCGACTAGACCTGGCAACCCATGGGGACCGAGCGGGAATTGAACCCACGACCTTGGTGTTGTCATTGTTGTCAGCACCACGCTCAAAGGGAGAGGATGCTTAAAGACCAGGAATTTCTTGAATATGGGAAAAGAATGTTCCCAGGTATGAGGATATTTTTCGGTCACAAAGACTCTATTTTGGTCCGTGGCCAGACGTGGTGAACTGGTGTGGTTTTGGCCAAGGCACTGGTGCCCTGGGGTAGGACGTTTGGGCGACAGCGAGTGTGAGTGGACGAGCACAGAAGAGGCCGCTGTGGAGGGCCCAGCATCTCCTCCTCCTCACAGCCCTCGCCGGCTCTGGGCTGGGGTGCTGGAGGCGCCTGGGTGGGGCAGCGAAGGGCTGGAGAGCGTGGTGGGATGTCAGGGCAGCAGCTCCCAGGGCTCAGCAAGCCCTGCCTTCATCCACCCCAGCGGGAACGCGCTGACGAAGCCTCTGGGATGTGAGCAGGGCCACGTAGGATTGGTAAGGGTCAACGTAGCCCAAAATGCCCTCCCGGGTGAGGGGGTGCAGAGATCTGCCCGTTTGGGGTGCAGTGGTTTCAGCGGATGGCAAGTGGGAGCAGAGGGCGCCTTCTGCAGAGATGGATCTGCGGTTTGAACGTGTGCGACACCCCACGAGGAGGAAGCGCGGTGCTCTCCAAGTCCAAAAGCTGCTCGGTCTCACCAGGACAGTGGGGTGTGGGTTTGGGCTCCGTGAGCCCGGCATGGCGGGCAAACACCAGCTTCATCTCCCCTGAGCTCTCCGTGCTTATCTGATCTGCGCCTCCATAATGACGTGGTTAGAATTAAATTATGGTGTTTTAATGTAGTTACAGCTACATTTTCCAGGCACATTTCTTCCTGACGTACAATGCTGGAATTTAAGCTATGGCTGGAGGCTGCATATGACTTCTTGTCTCCTGGCTTGTGCAGCCTTCCCACGTGCAACACCAGGCCAGAAAGGCAAACTCAGGAGCCCAGCGCCCATCTGCTGCTGGAGAGCCAGGGAGCTGCATTAAAGGAGCCTTGTTAGCAGGCACCATGTTCGTTGTGCAGAGAGGGTTTGCACGATGGGATCTGGAGTCTTTTTATCCTCTCTTTTCAGCTGCAGGAAAATACCATCAAAGTTCCCTGCGTGAGCAGCTGGTCTTTAGCCAACATACGTTGCGAGTGTAACTATGACAATTTTATACCCATTGAAGATCTGTGCTGAGATACTCCAAAGCTTCATGGAAACCTTCCTGCTTGTGTCTCCTTTGATGTGAACTTAATGGTTACGGAATTTGCCGTATCAGCAATAAGAATTATTTGATTAACTGGAGAGAAGGAAGTAAACTAGTTAACTCTCTCAGGTCGGAAATTGCTGCTTGGGCCATTTCCAGCCTGCCAGAGATGCAGG
>NW_009722386.1:32961-37501 GCF_000703405.1 Apaloderma vittatum
GGCCCAAGGCACAACCCCCCCCGGACAGAGAGTGGCAGCCACTGTGGTGCCTCTCCTCTGGGCACGGGGACGTGGTGGGACACGTCCTCCCCATGCTCCCGACAGCCAGGCAGATCTGAAATGTTCCTTGTTCTCACAATAAAATCAGCCCCTGAATGCAGGCGGTTTGGGACGTAGCTGTGCAACCGAGATGATCTGCAGAGCGATTAATCCTGCAGAATCACTGGGTCCCTTTACCTTCTCCCTGGGCCTTGTCACACACGGTGTCCCATCCCTGAGCCCTGCCAGGTCGCGTGGTGGGGCCAGATTTCAACGGGCTCCCCCATATGGGCCCAGTTAATGGAGGTGAACTCACGTAACTGTGGGGATCCCCTCCCTCTATGGAGAAAAAGCTTCGCTTATCAACCTTTCGGGATGTTTTCACCAATTTTGACCTGCCTGTTGGAAATGTGATGGTGCCCTCTCGGGAGGGCCTGGCTTTTGCTATTCAGCTTCAGACTTGTGAATTTTAAGGGCATATGCTTGTACAAGCATGTATCTGTATTTATACAGATACTGCCAGTGCACGTTTTGCGGTGACTATCCTTGGATGCTGTTGCTTTCTCCTGCAGTCAATTTTTCTGAATGACACGGAACTGTTAATGAATGTGGTTTCGGTACCAAATGATCGGGCTGACTTGTCTCATTCCACCTCTCCTGGTTTTGAGCATGAATGTGAGGACTTGCTGTGTCTATTTTAGATTCCATCACGAAAGGAATCATTGAGATTGAAATTCTTAGTCACTCAATGCAGAAGGTCAGGGAATTAATGCCGTGTTACATCCAGACCATTCATTTGCTCTGCCTCCTTTTTTTTTTTTTTCCCTTAGCTGTCTGTAGGGGAAAACAAATATGCCACAGAGAAGGTACCACATCTCCAATGCCGCACACATCCCCAGCCTCTGATAATACACACTGTTTATCTTTATTTTGGGGGTGTTCCAGGGTAGTTTTATCATCGTAATTGATTAGTGGCAACAGGGGAAAAAAAATAATCCAGGAGTAACAGGAAGAAATGATTCCAGGGAATCCATTGACTCAGTCCTAGCATTGATCAACTTCTGGGAATTATTTATAGGAGAAGATTCATAGTTAATAATATTGGTTTGGACTTCTGGAACAGTTTATCAGAGGATCTTAAAAGACTTTGGTAACAATTAATCAGGTAGAAAAATAAGGTAGACAGGCTCATTTGGGGAGAGGGGAGGAAATGGGATTCCTGGCAGAACTCTTGCCACGAGTATTTGTGGCCCAAAACGCGCGGCTGCCTGTGGGGCGACACCAGCACGAGGCTGCTGGGAACCGCTGCCCCTGTCCCGCCGTGCGAGGCAGTGAAGGACAGCTCAGGTTGCTCGCGTATTTCTAAGCACAGAAATGAGCGGGCTGGATTTTCAGCCGCTACCAACTGGTACACCTAAGGAAAAGTCCCTGAAAAAAAATCTGCCCTAAACCCCTCCTTAAGAAGAAGTAAAGGTGCCTGCAAGGCGATCACCCCAGCCAGAGCATCGGAGTGAGCGGCAGAGGGACAAAACAAAGCGCCTTCTTCCCCTGCCTATCCTCCCCGTTTTGTTTTCGTCTTTAACTTAATTGATCTGTATCCTACAATCCTACCCGCAGGAGAAATGACACATCCGAAAAAAGCAGAGGATTTGTTTAAAGTGGTCTAGTTGTTTTTTTCTGTGTATATATATAGAATTGCCTGGAAGTAGTAAATAGAATTAAACATTGTAGTTGTGAAAAACAAGATTCTCAGGGCTGTCTGTTGATTTCAAAGCTGATGAAAACAAAGCAGGCTTTGAAATCTTTCCTCACAGAGCTTTCCCCCCTCCTCCCTTATCATCTAAAAGATGGGCTTGATAATATTTGGGGTGTATTCTTCTTTTGAAACAGTCAAAAAATGTTGTTGTCTCAATTAAGACGAAAACTCCGATGTTTTTAATAAGGTCAGTGCAATGTCTTCATTAGCAAGACACCGAAATAACTTCATGCAGATCTGGAACTTCCACTGGCAAAAACTTCAGTGTCTACCCAAAAAGTTTAGAGCTTCCTTCCTCTGTGCCCTGTCTTCTCCGAGCCAGGGCTGGCAGAGTTTTCTCCTGGTGTGCTTCTGCAGTTTGCCACAGACCCTGAGGGTAACGCCAAAGGCAGGGATGCATCAAGAAGACCAATTGTTTGCAATTAGATATTCTGCATTTTAAACAATCTTTGATTTCCTGGCGGCTCCCCGGTGCATGGCCCCTCCGTAACGCTCTCTAAATAACATTTGTCAGGTGAAGCCACGTCTGGGTGCTGGGCAGAGCCGTCCGCAGCGCGCCATTAGTCACCAGGGCTTTCCGAAACCCACCGGCCGATCAATCTCAAGAACTCGCTAAATGATAGATGGAATATAATATAGGTCGTTATTTCTTCTCTATGCATGAAAATGAATTATTCAGTAAAGATTTAGATCCTTTTTATTACGGCACTGAATTTATAGAGCATACAAAACATAAATGCAGATTTCTCCAGCGTCAGATAGATGAACTCATTCTCCAGGCAGCGGAGTCAGATGCAGCCATTCAGCGTCACGGCACGGCATGGGGCAGACGGCTGCGGCGTGGGCGACCAGGACCCACACACAGGTCAACTGCCAGCTTCCTTACTTGGTGCACTATTTCCAGAAGCCCCTGGCTGGTATAGGAGCCCAAATTTCACAGATCAGGCTCTCGGAACCCATGAGTCTCCAATATGGTTTGGAGTGGCATGTTGCTCAGGCCTTACAAATGCTTATTGCAACAAACTCAGCCTCTCAGTCACTGATCTAAAGCAGCCCACATATCAAAAGTTAGGAGCTAATGAGAAGTAGGTGCTATATGAGTACACGGACAGATGCAGTCTTCCTGAATTTTGCTGTCTGCAGAGCTACCATCAAGAAGTTGGGTTGGTTTGTATCAATAGCAGTGGCTTTCCTTGTTATTGGAATAAAAGCTCCAACTTTTAATTGTGCAGCCAGGGAGAATGTTACCACTGACCAGCAGTTACAGATGTCAGCTTCACAGTTCATTAGCTGCTGCGGAAAGTCTGCTGGGAGTTCAGATTTTAAGCACGAACATTAGAGGTCAGGGAGAAGGAGCGCAAAGGGCAAGCCTGCAGATTCTCCCTGGTTTGGAGAAAAAGCTGGGAACTGGGGCTGGAGCAGCATGTTCGGAGCTGGGTGCTGCCTGCTGCCCAAGGGGCAGCACAGTGGGTCCTGCTTTGCCCCCCCGGGCTTCAGGCGCCAGGTGGGATGGTTCGTTCACTGGAACACGGGGCAGTGAAGTGGTCAGGCCCTTCTTCAGGGCTCTGCTGACTGCGGAGGAGGGTTTGGGGACAGAAAGGCGGCAGCGCTGACCCCTCTTCTGAGCCTTCCCTCTCTCTACGTCTGCATCCAGGGCAGCAGAGCAGGGCGCTGTGTCCTCTGATCGGCGCAGGCAACAGGGAAACTCGTTTCCTCTGGACGCAGCCCAAAGATTTTACCTATTTTACGAACTCCCTGGACCAAATTCTGCCCCAGGTAATGTCAGAAAAATTTGCTCCTCAGAAAGCTGTGGTGTAATTACCTGTTAGGGGTGTGCGCTGCCCGGGGGGGAGGTGGCAGGGAGGTTTTTGGTGACGTTAGAGGATTGCAGACAGCTGGACTGGGTGAGAAAGGACCTGGGAGGGCTTCTGGCTTAATGTACATACATTAACCGCTCAAGTTTGTAAGCCTCAATGAGGGCAAAAACAAATACAGTAATGGAAGGCTGGCTGAAATGAGCTGAATTTGTAAATCTCAGCAGCGTGTGCAGGGGAAATAGCAAAAATGACTGAATAGATTGGAACTGGTCACCTGCCTGAACCCAGCCACGGCTCTGGGAAAGGCGGAAAAGAGAAAGTACCGATGAAGTGTTTCAAAAGCCATTTGACCTGTAATGTTCACTGATGTAAGGGATAACAGTGAAGATTTCCTTCTAATTTATAGAAAACCAAATTTTTCTCTCGAGCTGTAACCCGCTCCACTGAAGCTCCCTCCATCCATCAGCAAAATCTGCCTCATGCTTGCTCTTTCTGGAACCCCTTTAAAATTCTGCACCGCGGTCAGAGAGATTAAAGGGGTAATATAACCCCAGGAGCCACACTCCTGACTAGTAATTTCCCGGTGATTATTACGAGAAATAGCTAAGATCTAAAGGAGGCTCGGAAGGGGGAGAAGACGACTGTTCTTTAATCCCTCCATCCATTTAGTTTGCACATCAGTGCCGCTGGCACCGGGGGCTGGAGCAGGCAGGGTGGTCCCTGTCCACTGGTGCAGCCCCTCAGCTGCACCGGGTGTCAGCACTTCAAACAAACCCAGAAAAGGGGGTTTTATCGGGTTTTTACAGTGGTTGTCATCAAAACATGAAGAGGACTGTTTTTCTGGTAGGCCTGACCTGTGCACATCCTCTAATCAACGCCTTGTTCATTAGTCACTACTGGAAAATACATTCACACACTTCCTCCCCCC
>NW_009722386.1:37606-38174 GCF_000703405.1 Apaloderma vittatum
CGGGATGCCCTGGGGGTTGGGCGAGCCGAGGTGCTCAAAATCAATGGATGTGTCTGAAAATGTAGGGCAAGGCGGCTCAGTCCTGGCGGCCCGCGCTCCCGCTCTGCGTTTCCCAATTTAGGTGAAACTGATTGCTTTCACCTTGTATAATTACGACAAGACTTGGCAGCCCTCGTTGCCGCTTCCGTCTGACGCTGCAAAGTGCTGTTCAAACACAGAGTGTAAAACATGAGAGCCGAGGGTAAATGCTGTCACTCGCGCTGGGCAGGGCCCTTCGCGGGCTGGAGGCTGCAGCGGGGAGCCCTGGGATGTGGAGACACCGGGATGTGGGAGACCTGGCATGCAGGAACCCCAGGATGCAAGCACACTGGGATATGGGGACATCGGGATGCAGGAGCCCCGAGGTGCAGCAGCCCCAGGATGCATGGACTCCAGAATGTGGGAGAGCTGGCACATGGGGACATGGGGATGTGGGAGCTGTAGGACATGGGGACACTGGGATGCGAGAGCCCTGAGATGCAGGGCAGTACTGGGATGGGGACATGGGGATGCGGGGTGGCACTGGGAT
>NW_009722387.1:0-6852 GCF_000703405.1 Apaloderma vittatum
GTCAACCAGTACTCCCAGGTCCCTCTCTGTGAGGCTGCTCCCCAGCCACTCTTCCCCTAGTCTGCAGCGCTGTATGCTCTTCCCATGGCATGGGCCATGTGTAATGTGAATATCTTCCGAGGAGTAAGAATGGGTGAATCTATCACCCAGAGCCATGGACTGCAATTGGTTTTAGAATTTTTTCTTCAAGGTTTTGGTGTTTTAGGGGAGGGAGGAGTTGTGGGGTTTTTTGAAAAAAAAAAAAAAAAGGAATCTTCAGTTCTGGTCATTGCTGTTGGCCTGGGAGGTCCTAGAAGTGGTCAGAGTTGTTGTGGTAATTTTGTACTGTCAGCACATGGACTAACATGTTCCATGATAGCACAGTTGTTAGTCTAAAGTATTGGTAGATGACAGAAATCCAGATCACAACAGGATACATTTTCAGTTGGTCAGCAACACAAGAAAAACTCAGACATAGTATGTACCATTATATCACAGCCAGTAAATAAATGCACAAAAATTTATTAAGCCTTAGATAGTTCAGTATCACAGTGAGAAAAGTTGAAAGAAGAGCAGCTAAGAGCCCGTGTGACTCCAAGGTACCTTACAGAGCAAGCACTGTCCCATGGTGTGCTACCCTCCATGGAATGATGTGGTTTAACCCCATTCACTTGAAGGACTTATGCTGCTTTGCACCAGCTGAGGACTGGGCAATACAGACTGTCCAAGAGCTGGTAGAAGCAAAAAGAGAGTTCGCCACATTTTGAGAAGCCAATGTGAAAATAATCCTGTTGAAAACCCATATGACTGCTTCATTCTCTGAGAGAGAATTGTTAATAATGATTTCTGAGTGGGAAGAATCACCTATGAGAGAGCTTCCCAAACCCTCACTGGTTTGGTAACCAGCAGTGGCAATGGCAGCAGTAGCAGGAGTTTCAGGCCTCTAGTCATTGCTGTTTGCAAGTACTAGAGAACATACTAAGAAAAGTGTGTCCAGCAGGTCTGGGGAAGTTCTCCTCCCCCTCTACTCTGCCTTGGTGAGGCCACACCTGGAATACTGTGTCCAGTTTTGAGCTAGACCTACTGGAGAGAGGCCAACAGAGAGCTACGAGGATGATTAAGGGACTTGAACATCTCTCCTATGAAAGAACTGGGGCTGTTTAGCCTTGAAAGGAGACGGCTGAGAGGGGACCTTATTAACGTATATAAATATCTGAGGGGTGGAAGTCAAGAGGAAGGGGACAATCTCTTCTCAGTGGTGCCCAGCAATAGAACAAGAATTAATGGGTTTAAGTTAGAACATAGGAAGTTCCACCTCAACATGAGGAAAAAATCCTTTACTATAAGGGTGGCAGAGCACTGGCACAGGCTGCCCAGAGAGGTTGTGGAGTCTCCTTCTCTGGAGACTTTCAAAACCTGACTGGATGTGTTCCTGTGTGGCTGCCCTAGGGGATCCTGCACTGGCAGGGGGTTGGACTAGATGGTCTCTAGAGGTCCCTTCCACCCCCTGACATTCTATGATTCTATGATTCTGTGATTCTATGATTCAATGATTCGATGATTTTATGATTCTATGATTTTATGATTCCATGATTCTATGACTCTATGATTGATTCTATGATTCTTTCCACTGGCCATTTACCTCCCACTCACAGGTAACTTATGTCTGTCAGTTTGCAAGCCTCTAGGTACACTGCTAGTTGTATTAGTTCCCAGAGATCACCAGAAGATGAACTACTGAAATACAAATCCCAAGGACAAAAACTTGTAACTGCACAGGGGACACCATATTTCAGAGTTATTTAGTGACTTTTGGTTGCAGAGGGATATTTGTGGTTTTCTTATTTTCAGCATCAGTCAGTTTGATACCAAGACAGACCACTTTTTTGAGTAAAATTTCTCCATCTCTTCCACAGAGGAGAGAAATGAGCTGATGAACCATGCCAGAGAAATGTACGGATGTAGCACCTCCAATTGCTGACCTCCCTGGGTAGTTCTCAAGCTGTAATGAAGAAGTACAATGAGGAAAATGTATGTCAAACAGTGTTGTGAAACAGTGTCTGTGGGATTCTGAGGGCACTTTGGCATTGCCTGGACACTGCTTCGGTGAATGAGAAGCAGACAAACCAGTGTCAGAAGGCACTATGTCTGTCATAGGGGAAGCATAAATATTGCATATTGAAATGGTAAGCATGGCCAAGAAACAGCAGTTCGCAGCCAACATAGATTAGAAAAGAAATCATGACTGCTTGGTATTCCAGCCATTTAAATAAATGAGAATAACATTTCTAAACCATAGTGAGATAAAAGAATGAAAAGCATGAGGAAATGCCATACTGTGATTTAAAAATAGCTTAGCCCAAACCAAAGCAGCCATGCTGAGCATGGCGGGAGCTGTGCAGCTGTATGATCACTACCGCCCTACATGACCTGGAGCCTGCGCCGAAGCCCGTGATTTTTTCCTCTGTCCGGAATCTGTGCATGGCTCAAGATTCCTGGGAACTTTTATGTAGCGTTGCAGATGAGGATCGAGGGTCAAGCTATGTAGTTACAGAAGAGTCAAGACACATCTAACTTTAGGCTCTCTGGGCTGGAAGAGGAAGAGGGTGCAATTTCAAAGGAATCACTAGTGTGGAAAGAATATGTGGAAATTCCTAGTTCGCAACTGGAGCTATATAAAACTTGGCCCTTGTGCTTTTCAGAGATTTGCTGTTTTCTCTTTTATGTGCATTCATGCAGGCTTGCACCCTCTGGTTTTTCTTTTGTGTTCTGGGAATTGAATAAATCCTGGAAGTAGAGAGAATCATCTGGTCTCACAACCTAACCATGCAGAATCCCCTGGCTGGTGTGGTTTTGATGTGAAATCATAAATCATTCCAGGTTCACACAAGGGGTTTCTGAGCTACAGCAAACTTTACACAAAAGTGAACTTGTTTTTTTTATTATTTTTATTTAAGTTTTCCTCTTATTTCCATCCCTTATATGTTTTTTTCATTAAAAAACATCTGGAAATTGCATAAGTCCTATTAATATGGATTATTCTCTTCTCTCTGTTTCTCCCCCTCTCTTGGTGCATCATTAACTTTTACTTTTTCTCCTTCCTTTTCTGTTCCTCACACAAATGTGGTTGAAAAAAGGCCTTAATGAAAAATGCGTTAGAAGGACTACAGTAGCTTTAAGATTCAGAAAATGTGTTCACAGGTCGCACCAAGTAAGGAGCTTGGGTACCCCTCTCTGTGAGGTCTAATTTTGCTGTGTTTGAACTATCGACTGATTTTATCATGAAAAAAAGAAATGCTTATATTACAGTTTAGCTTGAAGGTCATAAGGAATAAATATATTCCTTTAGGTAGATCATTGTCCAGTCATTAATTTTACTTGTGTTTTTCTTAATGCCATAATTCCATCTAACTCAGAGCTCAGATGCTTATATTGCACAGCCAGAAAGCCAACAGGAATGAAGTGGTAGATGTAATCTAGCCAGACTTTTAAAAAGCGTTTAACACAGACCTTCACAGAACACTAGAGATGCTTAGAGAGTTTGAGGTCTGTGAGTAAACACCGCATCAGCAGTCCCATTCAAACAAATTTGGAAGTGATGTGGTAACGAGGTGTGTGGGGAGAGAAGGCAGGGCGGTGTAAATGGGTGGGGAAAAGGCAGCCACTGAGTTGCCAGTGGCTCAGCACCGGCCCAATTTTTTTGTTGACTTTTGAAATAGTGAGTTATATAAGCAAGGTGTGTTTGTTGACTGTCTGTTTACTTTTAATATTATTAAAAATCATTAAAATAAGTAACATACAAAACATCTACAGCTGTGAAAGTGTGCGTTTACTGCAAAATTTCAGTAAACCAAGGTGTCTTCAGACAATCCACTATGTTTTACAGCCTTTAAGAATATGCAATATCTATTAGTCTGATATACAAGAGTGGTGCTGAGATCTAAAGAGGAAGAAGAGTAGATTCCCCTGAACAATCCAGAGTTAGCCAGAAAGGTAGTGAGAAGACATGGACAGAGCCAACAAGAACACCTGAAAACATTTTGTTTTCATTGCACCTTTTACAATATATGGGGTGTTTACATTTCAGAGAGAAAACCACAAAAATCATGTTGAAGTTGAAGGAACTGCCAAAGATACAGTAGGGATGTGAAGAGTCTTGTTAACTCAAAAACATCCAACAGACCCAAGTCTCCCTAACCCAGCAATGCAGCTTTCAGCCTTGAGGCCCAGAAGGTCTGGCTGTTGGGGCAAGGAGAGAAGTCTGGCTGGGAAATATCTTCACATGGGAAGGAGTCTTCCTGCAGCCCCCATGCAGGTGTCATCTATTGAGCAGCTTAAACCCAGCAAAGAAGAGGTGAGCAAAGTCGAAGGCAGAGAGGGCAGTTAGCAAGAGTGATGTTTGAAAGGGCAGCTGAGCTCTTGCAAGCCAGCCAGCAGCTCCAGCTTCTGCCTGGCTGTTTATGCCGGGATGAGTGAAATGGCCTCAGCGCTTGTCCCCTCCATGGGCCAGAAGCATGGGACATGAGGGCTGGAGGGGATGGTAGTGTCCAGTGACACGACAAGAGGCAGCAAGTGCAAGCTGGAACACAGGAAGTTTCTTCTAAATATGAGGAAAAACTTCTTTACTATGAGAGCGACAGAGCACTGGAACAAGCTGTCCAAGGAGGTTGTGGAGTCTCCGTCTTTGGAGACTTTTAGAATCCACCTGGACGCAATCCTGTGTAATGTGCTCTAGGCAATCCTGCTCTAGCAGGAAGGTTGAACCAAGTGATCTCTAGAGGTCTCTTCCAACTCTGATGATTCTGTGATTCTGTAATGGGGAACTGCGTTTCCCCCAAAAAGTGAGGCTCTGATTCTTGTCCCTGTGTTTGCAGTTGAAGGACTGTTAGTAGCGTGGCCTTCAGGCTCTTTGTCTTGTTCTTTCCTGTCTTCATCCAATGAAGTAATATTTAATTAACTTTTTTTTTTTTAACTTGTTTTTTGGAAGCAAAATTCACGTTTCTAGGTAAGACAATTAAAGTAGGGCTTACATGGGTACTCTCAGCTGTTGAACCCAACCCTTTGGCTAAGAGTCAATACTTGGCAGAATAGTATTTACACCTGATATCCAAGAGGAAGATGAGCTGTTACAAGAGAAAAAGACAAATGAACAGTTTTGTCAGAAGCAGCAAGGATCAGACAGTAACACCTTTGTAACCTCCTGAAGGACTTCCAAGCAGCTCAGTGGACAACCATCACACCTTAGTGCTTCTGGGTCCCAGCTAACTTCTCCGTTGATCTTTGTTGGGACTACTTACCTGTCCATCACTGACTGGCAGTTCAACTTTGTTTGTGACCCAGTATAAGGATGAAGTTCTGACCACGGCCACCACATCAGTCTGCACTGTCTAGAAGAGTTACAAGGATTTAGTCCCTCTGGTATTTCTGGCCCCCTCCTGCAAGACACAGGAGTCCAGTTAGTAACTTAGTGGCCTGGTGGCATACCTAAGCCACCTAATACCTCCAGACTACTCAAGATTTAGTCCACCTGTCACCAGAGTAGATACAGACGTTCCAGGAAGCCAACTGCAAAGGTTAAAACCCTTTCTATGAAACCTTGCTTTCTGTGTTTTGTAAGTAACAAGCCAACGGACACTCTAATCTCTCAAATTAAGATGCAGTTGCAAACAGCCCTCTTCCTTCCATCAGGGCACAGCTGGGGAACACCAGTCCCTTGGTCACATATTCACATATATTTTTCTTTTTAATTTATGCTACAAAATTATTCCACCCTGAGTGCTAACAGGTGACATCTTTCAGAGGTGGTAGTTTTCAGGACACTAACAAGTGTGAGTCATTTGGGAGAAGCACTACAAACTTCCTGTCATGGGTTAACCCTGGCCAGCAGCCAGGTGCCCACACAGCTGCTCTCTCACTCCCCCTTCTCGCTAGACAGGGGGAGAAAATATATCAAAGGGCTCAAGGTGTGAGATAAGGAGAGGAAGATCACTCTCATTTACCTTCCCGGGCAAAACAGACTTGATTTTGGGGAAATGAATTAGATTTATTAAAACAACATATCAGAGAAGAGTTGGGAGAAATAAGAAAGGCAAACAGATCTTAAAAGCAAGACACCTTCCCGCCATCCCTCCCTTCTTCCCGGGCTTAACATCAATCCTGGTTTCTCCACCGCCTCCCCCTGCGGAGAGCAGGGGGACAGGGAATGGGGGTTATGGTCAGTTCATCCAATGTTGGTTTCACCGCTTCTTCACTCAAGAGAAGGACTCTTCACACTTCCCCAGGGCCATTGTAGGGTCCCTCTCATGGGAGACAAGCTTCACACTCTCTTCTCCAGTGTGAGTTGTCCCACGAAGGGCAATTCATCACAAACTGCCCAACAAGAGACGCCTCATGAGGGGCAACCCACCCCTCGTGAGTCTGAGGTGCAGTCCTTCAGGGGAAACTGCTCCAGCCTGAGTTCCCTGCAGCATCACAAAAGTCCCGCCAGCCAACCTGATCCAGTGTGGGCATTCACTTTTCCACGGGCTACAGGTTCTGGCAGCGACCTGCTCCGATGCTGGCTCCCCATGGGATACAGCCCCCTTCAAGCTCTGCCCCACGGTGGACGTCTACACCCCACCCATGGGCTGCAGGGGGACAACCTGCTTCACCATGGTCTTCACCATGACCCAGGGGACTCTCTTCTCTGGCGCCTGGAGCACATCCTCCCCCCTGCCTCCTTCTTCACTGACCTTGGTGTGTCCACATGTTCTCACTCCTCCATCTCTGTGCCAGCTGTTGTGACACAGTCCTTTTTCCCCATTCTTCAATATGTTTTCTCAGAGGCGTTCCTCTCCTATCACTTTACTTGGCCAGTGGCAGGGGGCGCTCTTT